>NC_064930.1:143421703-143723132 GCF_023897955.1 Schistocerca gregaria | reverse complement strand
GACGAAGCAACTGCCAGTTGCGAAAGCTCGTAATTCTGTGTGTGTGTTTGTGTGTTTTGTTCATGTGCCTGTCTGCCGGCACTTTCCCGCTTGGTAAGTCTTGGAATCTTTGTTTTTAATAAACAAGGGAGTATATACGCATTCTGGTCAACTTGACCTCAGCTTTGGTTTATGCAAGCTGAATGCATATTTCATCAACATTGGGTGTTCAATAACACTGACAGATTTAATATTGTGGTTTAGCATATGGATTTAGGAGCGACTGAGAAAACTGATATAACCTTCCCACATCAAAGTTACAGTGAATTAAAGGAAGCTCTCGTTCGGCACTACACAATGTCACCAGAACTGGGATTGCGGAAGATTTTCACAGATGAAAACGTAGGCAAAAAGACTCCATGACAAGCGCTCAAAACTTTACGTACATCAGCTGGCTAGGAACTTACACCCGAACAGTCTATACACGTGCCATTGCAAGACTTAGCAAGGAAGGCAGACACCGTTGCAAACAGCTTAAGTGAGACTTCCACGTGAGCAAGCATCGGCAACAGTCGAGACAACGGTGCAGGAACAGGCAGAGAGGGGCAAGCTGCGCCACTGGTCCTGTAACGGGCACAAATACTTCTCACTGACAGCATCCACAGGCTGAAGCCACGGCGGAGAAACTAGCAGCACAAGTGGTAAAACTAAATACGCAGGTAGCCACACACCAACAGCAGCTGCAAAGTTGTAAGCAGTTGTTCTTTATCTTCTGTTCTTTATTCGTCCTACACTTGTATAACAAAGTTCACTGTCAAATACTGAACAATGCTTATTGTGAACAGCAAAGTTAATATGATGATTAAAATGCTGCACAAATGGATTAGAAATGAAAAAAAGTTTAAATCAATAAATGCAATAAAATTAATGATTGCAGTTGTTTTGATAAAGATGCAAAAAACAGACTGTACCAGCCAAATACTGCTACAATGGGCAAATGGCTGCATAATGTGATACTTGGCAAAAGTTTTGACAGTGCTACTCAGCAATGACATATCTCTATAGCCACTACAAATATCTCACATATCTGTCTTCTATAATACAGTCTCATTAAGTCTGTAATTCTCAACTTTTTTCTTTTTAAAGAGTAGACTAGTAGCTTTTCAATATTTACTCTTAGAAGCAACAGACAGACATAATAAGAGAGATAATAGTAGTAGGAGAGAGAATAAAGGGTGCAAGTGAGCAAGTAGTTCCGGCAGAATGACAAAATGAACTACAATTTGATAAGGAGGAGGTCACAAAAGTGGGAAAAGGGAATACACCAAGAACAAGTGTCGGCAATTCTAAAGTGATGAGAATCACCAAATGTGACGCTTTCTTCAAAATATCATTGGGAACACAGTAAACCCTACAGGTACTTAGCAAATACAGTTATGACTCAATTACTAATCCGGCCTATGCTGTGCGGGTTGCCTACCTGATGGCTCCCCGGGGCAACAAAATTTGATTTCCATTATTTCAGACAATGATTTGCAAAATGCTGCCATAACTACTCATTAAAATGTAAAACTTATGTTAAGTGATTAATGGAAAATCTCATATAAAGACGTGAAACAAATGCTAACAAAGAGATAGAGGGGCTGGCCGGTACTTACCTCAGCTCCGTACAGCCGATACATACACAAAACAGAACAGAAAATTTACGTTCATAGCTTTCGGTGGATTCAGTTACCCACAACCCAGGTTATGAAGCAACAGGGAAAGGTAAACAGGAGGCATCCATCCTTGCCACCCTCCCTGTTTACCTTTCCCTGTTGCTTCATAACCTGGGTTGTGAGTAACTGAATCCACTTTCCCTTCTTCCCTTTTTTCCCCTCTCTCCTCCCTGATGAAGGAACAATGTTCCGAAAGCTAGAAACGTAAATTTTATGTTGTGTTTTGTGTATCTATCGGCTGTACTGAGCTGAGGTAAGTACTGGCCTGCCCCTCTACCTCTTTGTTAATCTCACGTTAAGGTTTGACAGAGTAAAACAAGTAATTACCGTTAGATATTGTGTATTTGTCTCGAGCCACTGTAACTCACAGTGAACATATTCCCAGATTATATTCATCCAGCATGTGACAAGGAGAGCACTTAGCAACTTCAAACATACTTTAAAGATAATTTAAAAATGTTTCAAATGTTTCCTCACTTAATGTCAAATATTTAACACCTTATATTTGTTTTCTAAATAATAAAACCTTCTCTTGCTGATAAGGCGTTTTATATTCACAAAACAATTATTTCTGTGCTTGCTGCGGAGGACAGCTATACAGACAAAGTCATTACTTAACCGTAACTCTCGGGAGCAAGCGTTAGTTTTGGCTCTAGGGCCACTTTGTGGAAGCAAAGGTTAGCAGAGGGCTGTGCCTTTTAAAATGGCGACATGCATTAGTTGACTTTGCATTTCAGAAAAGGTGTAACTGCTACATAAAAATTTTGACAGTGTTAGCAGGCCATACAAAAAGCGCCAGTAGGACGGTGTCGCCCACAGGCTGCTATTTGCCCACCCCTGCCTCAACTCATCTGTAAAGCAATTAGAGGTTTAAAGTTGTTTTATATGTGGGAGCTCAAGTCTTTAAAGAAATCAGGGTCTACTGGTGTTAAAAGAAAATAGAGGGTGACTGAGTTACACCTATCTGGTAAGAAATTGTTTCCCGTGATGAGTCATCAAACACAACGTTGGCAGGAAAACAAAGATGAGGAGAAGGAGAAGGAGAAGAAGATGGTGATGATGATGAAGAAGAAAACTTCAGAAATGGATGGAGTTAGCAGCAGATAGCTGTACAGCATGCGCAATCACGTTACAGGTGCATCTGTGGAGTGGTCACACTAAACCACAGTCCCTCAAGAGGAGGGGCAGCCTTTTCAGTAGTTGCAGGCAAACCAGTCTGAACAACTGACAGATCTGGTCTCTTAACATCAGCCAATGTGGCCTTGCTGTGCTGATACTGTACACGGCTGAAAGCATATCGTGGAGATATGCACCTCTAGCATGGCTTTATGATGATAGCATTCTCTCAAGTAAAATGTTCTGGAGGTAAAATAGCCACAATCTGGACCTCCAGAGGGGGTTACTCGGCACGATATCATCAGGAAAAACATAACTGGAGTTAACAGGTCGGAGAGTGAAATGACAGATGCCTTAACTTGGTAGGTAGACTAGAGAATTTAAAAAGGGAAATGAATAGGTTGATGTCAGATATAGTGGGGATTTATGAAGTGGAAAAGATGGAGAATGGGACTTCTGGTCAGATGAGTACAGAATTATAAATACAAAATCAATTAGTGTTAACGGAGAAGTAGGTGTAATAATGAATGAGAAAATAAGAATGTGGGTAAGCTACTATGAACAGCATAGTTAATGGTTTATCACAACCGAGATACAAATCCGTCATGCACAACGGAATTTACACACACACACACACACACACACACACACACACACACACACACAGAGCGTGCCAAATTACTGAAAAATCTGTCATTAGTTTAGAGAAAGTATCAAGTTCAAAAATAGAGCTACAAATTTAATTTTGATTGTGGAGTTTAATTCTATAGTATGACAAGATAAAAAAGAAAAAAAAAAAAAATAGTGGGAGGAAACTGACTTAAGGAAAGGAATGAGAAGTAAAGTAATTGCAAACACTTGGGTTTAAGAACCATGAAATAAGAATGTACACATGGTAGACACTGAGCACTGGATTATTTCTGGTACATTACGTAATGGTGTGCCACACATTTAGAAATCAGATTATTTAACCACAAAACATTTCCGAGAGAATCTGTGGAGTCCGACAATAATTTATTGGTTAGGACCTGCAGAACAAATCTGACAAATTTATAAAAATGTAAGAATTAAGAAGTCACGAACTAGATAAATTTGAAGAACCAGAGATCATTGAGAGTTTCAAAGGGCGCATTAGACAACAACTGGCTACAGTAGTTCCTAACAGGCAACTGCCTACCTTTCACAGATGAAATATTGCAGGCAGCTCAAGATCAACAAGGCAAACAAGCAATCCCCAGGAGAAACCCTTGGGTCACACACTAGATACCAGGTTAATTGAATGAAAGGAATAGATTTGAAAATGCAGCCAAGAAAGTAGGCAAAGGCAAGTACTGAAATCCAAAAAATGTGACTGACAAAATGCAAAGTGGCACATCAGGGGTGACTAGGAAGTAAATGCAAGGCTACAGAAACACAAATGTTTATGGGAAATATCAATGCCTACACAGAAAGAGAAGTAACTATGTGAGTATCAAGAGCTCAGGCAGTGATTCAGAACAACGCAAAGAAGGGAGGGATATATGGGAATCAAAGCTGATGACAATATTACAAAAAGAGTGGAGGACGGATGTGCAGATACGGGAGATACGACACTGTCAGAAGATCTCGACAGGGCACTGGAACATCTATGGGGAAACAAGGCCCCTGGACTAGAAGGCATCCCCACAGAATTACTGAGGCACTTGGGATAGCCAACTGTAACACCTGGCATGACACAGGTGAAATATCTGCAAAACTTCAAGAAGAATGTAATAATTCAAATTCCAAAGACAAAATGTACTGACAAGTAAGAGTATTAGCAAACTACAAGTTTATTACATAGTGGCTGCAAAATGCCGACAACGATTATTTACGGAAGAACAGAAAGACAAGTAAAAGGTAACCAAAGAAAAAATTAATTTCAGT
Organism: Schistocerca gregaria; assembly: GCF_023897955.1. Lineage (NCBI taxonomy): Eukaryota > Metazoa > Arthropoda > Insecta > Orthoptera > Acrididae > Schistocerca > Schistocerca gregaria. The sequence goes on along the minus strand of NC_064930.1, from coordinate 143,718,414 downwards.
TCATGTTAATTGTAGGAACATGTGTACAGTAACGATTTTATAACTTGTCTTAATAAGACAGACTGAAGAAAGCCAAATCTACATGTATAGGATTCTAGAAAAATATCTTTAACGGTGTTGACTCAATACACAGTATTTGAAATTCTAAAATTATCAGGAAAATGACAAAGAGAGTGAAAAATTAGATCTTCAACTTGTACAGAAACCAGACTGAAATCTTAAGGGTCAGAATATGTGAAAGGTAACAATTAGAGCTTCCATTTCACTTCATTAGAACAGTGGAAAATTCAGTGTTTGATTCAGAGTCAGAAAAGGAGATTCTGTATCGCCAAAACTATTCACGACAGTTGTACAGGAAACTGTGGTGTTCTGTAACTGGGAAAGTGAAGAAGGAGAGTGTGTTAATGGAACGTATCTGAACCATCATCATAAAGTTAATGGTATTTTACTGTCTCTCTCTATTGCAGACACAGTTTGGTTACAAAGAGATACATTTAATACAGCAAGTGTGAAAGTTGGTCTTAATACCAATTATAATAAGACTAAAATACGCTGATGAAGTAAAGCACTATGACCACTACCCGTCACCAGATCAAATGCCACAAAGTGGTGCTGCACCCACGTGACACAGTACGGAAAAAATGTAAGTGCAGCAGAGAAGAATGCAGAATTATTCTAGCGACGAAACGGGCCACAAATGCAAAAACCCACTGGCACGAGCAATCTTGAAAGAAGGCTGGTCATGATGGCCCAGCACTTCAGAATGAGCATATAGGAAACAGTTAGGCCGGTTGGCTAATCACACGGTATTGTTGAAAGTAGCTGTGGAAATTGGGTGGAGAATAGTGGGTACAAATAGCCAAAAAGGTGTCAGACGTCCACATTTCATCACACAAAGTGGACGTCGGAGGCTCGTCCACTCTGGAAAGCAGCATAGGTTGAGATCTTCTGGCAGATCTGACATCAGAATACAGTATTTGTGAAGGCACACCTTTCCGTTCACACTGAGAAAATTGTTGATTACAATTGCAGAGGACACTGCATCACTCAGATTGTACTGCAGATCAACTGAAACATGTTGCCTGGTCGGATGAATCACGAATCACATTTCTCGTGACACCAGGTCGACTGTCTCGTCTGGATACACTGCCATCCAGAAAAACAACTGCTCGAAACATGGCCGTACCATGGACACAGACAAGCAGGAATACTATTATGGTATGGGAGATATTCATCCGGACTTCTGTGAGACCTACAGCAGTAATCAAAGACTGTGAGTGCTGGGAACTACGGACCACCCGCATCCCTCCTCGCCAGGAGAGACAGAGAAACAGAAAAATGAGTCAGGGAACAGACAGCATTAGGAGACACAATGAGAACACGAGGTGGGCAGGGCGTGTAAGTATGAGAGGAGGGTGTCAGTCGGAGAGGGGGAGTTTCCTGCCGGATTTCCAGAGGTGGGGAAAGACCGAGATGACGAATAGATGGTATGTGGGTAAGTGACATCACGAGCAGGAGTCAGGGATGCATGTAGCTAGTGAACATAATGTGTGGGGGAGGGTGTTATTCGGCTCGGCAGTGGGCGTCGCGTACCGCACCTGCAGCAGCTCCCTGTCCTGGGAGAGGCGGTCGATGTCACGCTGCTTCTCCTTGAGCCGCGCGGCGCCCGAGCGCACCTCCGCCAGCGCCTCGCCGTGCCGCTTGGTCAGACTCTCGTGCTCCTGCTCCAGGCGCGAGAACTGCGTCTGAAAGAGGGAGGTGTCCACCGTGAGGACGAGCCGTCTTCCCCGGTTCCCTCTGCGTGACGAGTGTCGCCGACTCCCTGAACCGTTTGTGTGTCTCGACAATTGGATTTTTGTAATTTAAAGCTGAGAGATGCAACTCTCAAAAATTCTGCAGAAAACTGATTTGAAGTTTTTAAGGGGGGTATGACATCAAACAGACCGACTTTAGGCAGGAGAGGCACCACAGGACATTTCAATTTCCACTGTCTATACGTTTACAAATAAATTCAAAAAACTTTAACAGCATGACCAGGAAGGATTCAGAATTCACACTCTTAGCAGTGGAAATTATAAAACATAATGAAATTTTTTTTTACATTTGAAATTTCATTATTTTTTTCCACTTTTCTTCGATGAATTTTGCGCAGCAAACAAACCATACTTAAAGGTGTATGAAACTCTAGAATTTTCCAAATCTATTAAAAACTGTGGTAAAAATTAGAAAAAAACTACAAAATTTATGTTTTTTTCTAAACATGAAGTTTAAAATACAACAGCTCATTCGTTTTTTCATAAATTAAATAAATTCTAGAGTTTCATGCACCTGTAAGTATGGGATGTATGCTGTGCAAAATTCATCGAAGAATCTCTCTAGCTTATGAAGAAAAGTGTACCTATAGCAACAAATGCAGCCATTAGTAAGTCAAAAAATGATGAATTTTCACACGCCAAAAAAAATTTATTGTGTTATGTTTTCGATTTTTATGAATTTATTTGTAAAAGTATAGACACTGGAAATTAAAATGTCCTATGATGCCTCTCCTGCTCCAAGTCGGCCCGTTTGACGTCCTATCCCCCCTTAAGTTTTCAGAGTGTCTTTAATGCCCTAAAGCAGGAATGAGCAGTAGATATGATTCAGACACCAGTTTTTGAAAGCAGGGCTAAGCCGAGGGCTGTACCTTTTAAAATGATTGCATAAATTAGTTAATTTTGCATTTCATTTCAGAAAAGGTATGAATTGTTACACAAAAATTCTGCTGTCTCAGTGGGCTGCACAAAAAGCGTTGGAGGGCTGCTATTTGTCCACACCTCCCCTGAACTGTGGTTAGATTTTTCGACTGGCAATGCGGCTACGTGGTAGAATGTTCATCTGCAAGTGGGTGGTCTGCGTTCAATTTAACCTGGTGCAAATTTTTAAATGAAGGTACATATTCTAGGAGCATTGCTCTGAAGCATAAACTGCATAAAGATGTAAAAAAAAATTGGTAGTGCTTGAGACTCGTAATCGCCAGTTCGAGTCTTGTTTTGGTCACACATTCATTCTTATTGTTTTGGTTAAATATGGGAAACATCTACTTATTTCTAATTACGTACCGAAGGCAGAATTTTAGTTTTGACTGCAAATATAAATTCTTAATTACTCACCACCTATAAGGGACTGTTTCAATTAATGAAAAACATCACAAATTACGGTTTTCATCTTTATGTCTTTTACCCTTCGTGTAAATGCATGCCAAACACGTGTCTTCATTTAGTCACAGACATCGTACACAGGCTACACTGCCCGTCACACAACTGATGTTACTTTCAGGTATTAAATCACTCGGAAAAATTCTCGAGAAGTTCTGAGTGTTGCATCCCACTCTTTTTTACGAATAAGATTTCAGCTTTGAACTTCATCTATTGCAAATACAGAAAATCCAACTGCTATGTAGTATTCCTGTCAGTGATGGAGTGCCATACTACGGATCTAAAAGTCTTGGTTTTCCCCACCAGTTGTACAGTTTCTAGTTGTCACTTCTTTCACTTCCGACAATTTGAAAAATACTGAGCTGCACCATGGGTCAAAGTTAACACCATACTGTGGGCCCCCCTATTACAACTGGCAGGGCAAATCAGTTCAGAGATCGTAGGAAGGCAATACCACACCAACCACAGTAGGAATGTTCCAAGAAGATTACTGCAGTGTTCAAAACACTCTTTACGTTGATATCAGTGTTAGTATTTCCTTTTTAAGTATCTTTGTGTGTGTGTGTGTGTGTGTGTGTGTGTGTGTGTGTGTGTGTGTGTGTGTGTGTGTGTGTGTGTGTGTGTTTTCGCACCCAGCAAGTACCTTTCATAAAGAGGATAAGTGAGTAGAAACACTGGTTTCCCTTCAGTGTTACCACCACTCTCACATCAGAAAATACAGTAACTTACAACCACTACGGAATTCTTGAGAGAATTAAGCCTGAACAAATAATACCCACGGGTACTTTAAATACCATCCCATTAAGCCACAGCCCGGAAGGATCAAGTGCAGCCCCCCCCCCCTCCCGCCTACTCCCTGCCAAGAAATAAAAAAAGTTTGCAAACAGAACTCACAGCCTGGTTTCTCAGACAGACAGCTGCACCAGTTTCAGTCATCAGAGTTCCCACTATGTGGAAAATACACACATCTCCTCGTCTCTTACTGGCGACCGGTAGTCGATGTGGAACCCTTAAAGAATACAATCAGTTCTTATTTATTAAATGGAATTGCCTTTTTTATTTAGTACAGCACAGATTTTCCAATGACGACAAGTTTTCCGCTCTTGACATGACAGATGTGTGCACCAAAATTAAATCATTTATTGCGGTCGGCTACAGAAGGTCGACGGACAGGGGTATTCTGTCGTGGAAGAGCACTAAATTCCCTGATGTCTGTCAACAGTGGAAATGTTAAAGAAAAAGGAAAGGACTGCATTGTGGAAATGTGATAAGCAGTTCTGATGAATATATATTCACAGAAAACAAGTTCTGGTCAACCAACACTGTTTAAGCAAGGGGTTATCATTACATCACATTAAAGGAAAGTTCCTTGGCATCAATTACATAACAGCTTTTACTTGCAGCATTTGACACACACACACACACACACACACACACACACACACACACACACACACACACACACACGTACACCAATTATCTCACATATTTTACATCAGTCATCGACTACAAAAATTGACAGCCCACTCCAGCATTCAGCATACTGACTGGTGAAAGTCTTAGCATAAATTGACAACTGTGAGTACAGGGATATTGTGAACAAATGAACGACAGCTTTTGGCCATTCTTTAAATACAATGAGCCTATTCAGCACAGTTCGCCAAAACATTAAAAAAAGGCAACGTTGGATTCAATCATACGGGGCCAGCTCAATTTTGTCTTTGTTGAAGGCAGTTGGTGGTTGTTTTGCGATACATAATACTAATGAACAATATGATTAAATGGTTAACTGTCCAGAAGGTGTGTTATTTTAAATTAAGTAGGTACACAAAATGCTAGTGTTGATAGATCTTATGTGAAGACGTTTAGCAGAAAAAGAAGTCCGAGAATTCAGAGGCAAAATCATCATCAGAGTTAGCATTTCCAGAGAATGAATACCCACATCTATACAAAGAGAAAAAGCAGCACCGCACAGTTAAATGTGAGAATGAAGTGAGGCACAGTGTGGAAGAGATGCTGATCGGTAGCAGGACTGCCCAGACCACTGACAACTCCAGCATTGGAAAGTGGGGGGAGTGGGTGGGGAAGTTGGGGAGGGGGTGAAGTTGTGGAGGGGGAGGGGGTGAAGTTGGGGAGGGGGAGGGGGTGAAGTTGTAGAGGGGGAGGGGGTGAAGTTGGGGAGGGGGAGGGGGTGAAGTTGGGGAGGGGGAGGGGGTGAAGTTGGGGAGGGGGAGGGGGTGAAGTTGGGGAGGGGGAGGGGGTGAAGTTGGGGAGGGGGAGGGGGTGAAGTTGGGGAGGGGGAGGGGGTGAAGTTGGGGAGGGGGAGGGGGTGAAGTTGGGGAGGGGGAGGGGGTGAAGTTGGGGAGGGGGAGGGGGTGAAGTTGGGGAGGGGGAGGGGGTGAAGTTGGGGAGGGGGAGGGGGTGAAGTTGGGGAGGGGGAGGGGGTGAAGTTGGGGAGGGGGAGGGGGTGAAGTTGGGGAGGGGGAGGGGGTGAAGTTGGGGAATGGGGGATGGAGTGGCAGAGAGGAAAAATTGTGGAGGGTGCAAGTCGGGGTGGAGGTTGGAAGCGGCGGGAGGGGTGGAAGCGGCGGGAGGGGTGGAAGTGGCAAGGGGGTGAAAGTGGGAGGTAGAAGTGGGGTGGGAAGTGGGGGTTCAAAAAATGGCTCTGAGCACTAGGGTACTTAGCATCTAAGGTCATCAGTCCCCCAGATTTAGAACTACTTAAACCAATCTAACATAAGGACATCACACACATCCATGCCCGAGGCAGGATGAAGCACCTAGAACCATTTGGGAGATGGGGAGGGGGAGGGAGGGGGAAGGGGGGGGGGGAGAGAAAAACACAGTCTGAAATGCATTCATTATTATATGAATATTTTATCAAAAGGAAAACTGATTCAGGTTTCTGACTTATTGTAACATTCAATCCCCTCACAAGATAGTCCAACCTGTCAATTTGTACCAAAACCTCCATATTTATAAATTTGTGCCCGGAAATATTTTTTAATAGAATGCAGCGTTTATGGCAGCTGAAGATGTGTGTTCTGCAGATCTTACATAATCACACTTCAGGGCTGCCACGTGATGGAAGAAAGTGTGTTGACCCAAAAATGACTGTGCTGAAGGAATCAAAGAGACCAAATGCTGGACAACTGGTCACAGGTTTGTCCGACCCAGCACCTCGGGAATGTCAAATGACATGAATTAACAGTCTTGATAATAGATACCAACTATCCCACAAAAGCATACCTCAAAAGTGTCAAGAACTGGAACTGAGTACAGAATCTAGAAACACACATCAGAGCCCCACCCACCGCTCCCACAGGGACTGTGAACACTAGACGGTACTAATGACAGGGCACGCAGAGGCGTTCACACATACCGTGCTAAGTACCCTCAGCCGTGCACTTATCAGTGGTTTCCAAGTGTAACGACACTGCCCAGTCATGTACGAAATACGTAAAAAACTGCTATGGACTCACATCAGCGACAGCTGGCCGGTAAGCACAATGTGATGGTGTTTAGATTATAGACACAAGTGCACAAAGGAACTGCAAGACCGGCTAGTCGTGCTCTGCAAAAACGGCACCGTGCAGAAGGGACAGGATGGTGCTACCACAGTGGGACTACAATAGTGTTGTCAGCTACACAAGCAGGAGCAGGGCCACAGCTCGACAGACGTACTCCAGAGCGGCACAAACGACTGCGAATGTTGAGGCAGAGGCACTCCGAACCCAGCAGTACTATCACAAAGCCACGACAAGATGACCGGGTGCCACCGGCTGCAGCCACGGGTTCGAGACCGGGACGGGGCAGCTGCCTAGCGCAGTGTCCTCCTCGGGGGACTCGGTGCGGCAGGCCTGCCGGCAGGCGGCCGGTCTTGAGCCGTGCGTGGCAGTCGTCCCTTTGTAACAGTACGAGTCGGGATAGATGTAACCGAACTCTAATAGTGTATTTGCCTCTATCAGTTACGGTAGAGAGATCGATCTTTCGGTCCCATCTGTATATTTATATATAATATTGCACGAATAAAGGCTGGGCGAGTTAAAGCTATCGTTAAAAATCCACGCCGTGCAATTTGTTGCGACTCGGTCGGTCATAATAATAATAACACTTTTGAATACAATTAAAATATAACGGTGATACCTGTTTAGTGTCACTGGAAATAATATGTAGTAAATTAATGAGTAAGGTAGCCGATCCTATAAGAAGGCCGTTCGACTGGCCGTCTCTGTCGGTAGTTGTACCGGTTGGGGTACTCTGAGAACGTGAAAGCTGGGTTCGTCACCGCCATACACGAAATACTGTCCGTGCGGTGTTACTCGCACGTTACGGGGCCGATCGACACAACGTGGGTTCGTCACTTTGAACGGGAACCGAAACTGCATTTCCTCTGAAGAAAAAGTTCAAAGCTGCGCCCTCGGCTCAGAAAGTCACACCGAAGGCCTTCCGGGGCTCCGATGGGGTTACTCTGCTCAATGTCCTCCCTCGTGCCACAGCGATTAACTCCGAAGTACACTGTGCTACCCTCAGGAAGTTGAAGAGACTACTTCAAGTGTTCGGTGCCACAAAAATGAAAATGAACTTCTCCTTCTAAATGACAACACGAGGCCACACAGAAGTCTGTGCACCCAATAGCAGGTCACGAAGTCGTATCGGACCGTTCATCTTCATCCACCTTACAGTTCGGATCTTGCACTTTCTGCCTTCTATCTGTTTGGCCAGATGTAGGATGCACTCTGTGGGAAGCAGCACATGGATGACAGGGAGGTTAGCGATGCAGCAAGATATCAGATCCAAATTCGACGAGTCGAGTGGTATCGTGCGGGCCTTCCCAGTAACGTAGCAGGAGACCATTGCACTGAATGGATATGACGCTGAAAACTGGATTTTGGAGCCAAAAGAGTGGGAAATACATAATACGGTGTATCGGACTCTTGAGTAAAACCGAACGTGCTTTCAGGGGGGGGAGAAAAAAAAAAGGAAATGTGTTGCATTAGTTACCGAATGTTCCTCACAGATGTAGTGTACAATAAAAACTGTTTCCCAGTATCCACCTTCAAACAGGTGTACGAACATATGAAGGGGTTTGCAGAAGAAATCCTAATTTCACAATAATCTGTCTGACCCCATTACCTGTTGTGTTTTTGCACACACAATGTGCTAGTAACAAGTATTTCCATTTGTATCAACAGAATGAACATGCTACTTACTACACAGGACTCACTAAACAATGGAATTCACACCATCCTTTCACAATATTGCCTACTATACAATTTGTTTTACCTAATTGCATGTATAATTTTGTCTTTGGATTGAGCCACCACGTAACGCCCAACAATTCCAATTCCAAGTGACCGTATTGCGGCCTAGCATTTTCTTACGGTGACCCCACAGTCCCGACAAGGACGGCAGTGCGCCACTCCTGAGGGGCGTGCTCTGCCGATGCTGCCCGTCCACTTCACCCCACTCCACAAAACGCTGCCGGCACGCACCTTCAGATCCTGGAGCTCGGCCACCTTGGATGCCCGCAGCTGCGTCAGCTGCTGCTGCAGCGCGCTAACCGACGCCTCCAGGCTGCTCTTGCGTTCCAGCCACTCAAGCCGCTCCGTACGCAGCTTCTGCGTCTCCTCCTCCAGGTCTCCGTGCTGGCCCTGTGAGGGACAATTAGCGTCCGGTCGTCAGTCCGCCGGATACGAGCATGCGTACTACTACAGTTAAACTGGCTGACAAAAAAAGTTGAGCACCCCGAAGACACTGCCGGATCCCAACGAAACTCCGTACACGTACACAACACCGGCGGGTACAGGTCGAACGACCGCCAGACTCTATTACTGTCGCCCGTGTTTAGTGTCGCTAAATGGCCCAGTACGGTAAATGCGGGGCACAGACGGCATCGGATTTTGACTGGTCAGTGTGAAGGGCACAAAGGTGTCACATACAGACTGATAAGTCAGCGTTATCAGCTCCGGACAGCATTTGAGAGGGACACTACTATAGGTCTGCATTTGACCAGCTGGTCAAACTGAGCAACAATCAGATTGACTGGTAGTTCAGATGTGGCTGTGGCCCTACGGCAGACTACTTGTGACAGTGACAGTAGGTGTACTCATTGTCACAGTCTGACAACCGTAAGAGAGTAACACCGGTCTGAAGCCCCTCCACATCTGTGGTCGACATCAGAGAACGAGTAGCACGCTTCCTGCAACATACCGTGCCATCCTGCAACATGTCAGCAGCGGGGCTACGGAATTACTGGCCCCGTAAGATAAGAACACTTGCCTTTATACAGTTGCCGTGATCAGGAACTCTAGACCGTACTGTGTTCCACAACCACCCCAGAGAGTCAACACCGGCAGCAACTCGGGAAGAGGTCCCGTTCCTCCGACACTCGGGGAAGAACAGCGGTGTTAGTCTGGGCATCACTTCGTGAGGAGCCTTCGAGTACGACTTTATATGCAGCCGGTAGTGATTCGGCAAACTCTGACACGCGACACTACGTCACAGACATCATGTTGCCTCACACACTACCTCTAATGGGACAGCACTGTGACGGCATGTTTTGACAGGACAATACTCGTCTGTATGCAGCACGTGTCTCTACAGACTGTCAGTGCGATGCCGAGGTACTCCCGCGACTGACGAGAGCCCCGGATCCGTCACGAACGGAGGACGAGTGGGACCGGCTCAGCTGTCAACTCTGCCCTAGCGCCACTATCCGAGATCAGGAGAGGATACAATAGCTTTATGGCCCTGTACGGCCCCTTGCGGCTCGAATCAGTGCGTGCATCCGGGCCAGAGTGGGTGCAACGTCAAACTGACGAGTGGGCTCACAGTGGTAAGTTCTTTCGTAACAACTGAAACAACATCACATACATCCTCAACCAGTAGAGTTTCATTTCCAATGCGCCTCCCTTCCTTTTGGGTGCTTCACATTTTTTTGCCACACAGTGTATTCTCTGTTTACTTCCATCCACAGTCCAACAACATTTCAGAAATGACAACTATTCTGCACGGATCTTTCCGAGGTTGGGCAAATTCGTTGCAGCCGTACGGTAGGTGTGTAGTCACATCATACAGGTATCTGTAGAGAGGACAGACTACCCCGTGGTTCCTGAAAAATGGTGGCAGCCTTTTTAGTAATTGCAGGGGCAGCGGCCTGGATGACATACTGATCTGCTCTTATAACATTAGCCGACAAGCCTCGCTGTAATGGTATACATGGCCTTGTTGTGATGGTATTGCAAATAGCTGAAAGCAAGGGGAAACTACAGTCATTTTTTTCCTCGAGGGCGTGCACCTCTACAGCGCAGTCCAACAATAATATCCTCTCAGGTAAATAATTTGGACGTAAAATCAGCCCCTGTTCAGACTGCCAGGATGGGACAACACAGGATGATGTTATATTATCACGAATATATGTCAACCAGCTCAGCAGATGATGAAGAGGCTGCAAGAATGTTTGACGAGGTGAAAGAAATTTTTCAGACAGCTAAGTGAGACAAAAATTTAATGGTGACAGGGTACTGGAAAATGATACAAGAAAGGGAAGAGAAAGAAAAATGTTGGAGAACATGGACATGAGAAGGAGGAGGGGGGGGGGGGGGAATGAAAAAGAAGCTGGCTGGTGTAGTTCTGCACCAAGTATAATTTAACCATCGCCAATATTTGATTTAATAATTGTGAAATGAGTTTGTACATGTTCATTACCAGTTTTTCACTATCAAGTTCATTTTAAACAATAATCTATAGTAACCCAGCTCCTCTTCATCATATGCTACAATTTGACCTGAAATATTTTATAATTACAGATCTAGAAAACTACAGCTCTAAGGAAATTTTCCGAAAATAGAGATAGGCAAACATCCAAAACAGAAAACTGTGTCACATCAATCACAGCTTAGATTTCTCTGAATGGAGTGAGATATTAGCAATTCTTTGGGTTTTGCTACGAACCTTTTATCTGTTGAGGTTTTCCGAGTCACATGTTGGGGAGTCTGAAGATGGAAAACTGCTCTTCTGAATCATGATTTCTTCCCTTCTGTATTGGTATTTCATCTGTCCCCCTATCCCTACAGGGGCGGGAAATGAGCTGGGAGCAGCTCACATGTACTTTCTACAGCAGGCGAGATTTAAAATTTAAAATAAGTGATTTAATGTACATTAAAATGATGTTAAAATTCATATTACTTGTCGGTTAGAATACTAATAAACTTTTATGAGATTTTCTTAAATGGTAATAGATGATTTACTGAGAAGTACATAAATTAAACTGATATTTGCCACTCGAGACGAACGTGGTGCTGCACATTTTGGGGTATTTCGAGAAGAGAGATGATGAGAAATGGCATTTATTGATTTGTGAGAGAAATGAGTAATAGCTGTTACAATTTCTTGTGGGACAGAGTATGGGATAGACATGACGACCCCAGATCAAGAAGTTGTAAAGGTGAGGATCAGAGTAAACCTGACACAGGTAGGAAAATGTGTATTCAGTTAAAGCAGGAAGCACCAGTATGTCTCTGGTCAGATTTCATCGTCAGCTTTACGTTCAAATGGCTCTGAGCACTATGGGACCTGACATCTGAGGTCATCAGTCCCCTGGAACTTAGAACTACTTAAACCTAACTAACCTAAGGACATCACACACGTCTGTGCCCGAGGCAGGATTCGAACCTGCGACCGTAGCAGCAGCGCTGTTCCGGACTGAAGTGCCTAGAACTGCTCGGTCACAGCGGCCGGCGTCAGCTTTAGGGAGATGAGTTTCACTGAGAAAGGATGTGGAGAGTGTGCGGGTGTACGGACTGTGGAGATGTGCTGGAACAAGTGTGCAAAAGTGCGAGAGTCAATAATTAGAGATGTGACAATTGGGTGGTTGGAGTCAAGTTTGTGGAAAGTGTACCAAATCAGTACAAGAGTGGGGATTTTAAGATACAGAGAAAGTTAATAATTCCATACACGATTCGAGTGAGAGAGGGTACACAGATCCAGAGTGAGGCAGCGTGCGCGGTATTTGAGAATTTGTAGGTAGAGGTAGAATCTTGGTAAAGCAGTAAGCCAGGTGATACTGGCACATCAGAGGTCAGGTCAGATAATGCAACGTATTTGACACGTACAGTGGAGAGAGAGACAATCCTTACACGCAGTGTGTTAGTAGGTTTGGTCCATTGTTATCAGATTATGAGGTGATTAAAGTAGGAACAAGAAATGACACGACTGAAGACACAAACTGGTAGAGGAGTTAAAACAAGTTGTAGTCTTTCACCTATTCTGTTCAACTTACATTCACACCATTTAGTTAAAAACTGTTTCCAATCAAACAATGGTGTGACACTGGGAGGAAGGACATTTGAGTGTTTCTGATTTTCGAACGATGTGGCATTACTGAGCAAAATAAAAAGGTCACCGACAATATGTTAAAATAACTGAAATCGTCTGAGAGGAATACGAGATAGAGATACGTGTGAGGAAGATTAAGGCAAAAGTTTTTACAAGGCAAAAAAGGAAGACAAAAGGAAATATGCGATACATTAGGGGAAGAAGCTGATAATTTCACGTAACTAGAATGCAAAATTACCAGTAATGTGACACGTAATCGAGGAACAAAAAAATGACAGCTTTCGCCAAATAAATATTAACTGAAGGAGAAGCATTTTCTGTGGGCCCTTAAATAAGCACTTACGGAAATGATTAGTGAAGAGTTTCATTTGGAGGGTTTACCTGAATGATTCAAAAACCGGATATTGCAGCAGGGAGTGGAGGAATGCTCACAGGCTTATCGGCTGTGGATCTGGATCGGAGTGGAAGATGCGAAGTGGTCAGATACAATAAGGAACAAGGTTGTGTTGCACAGTGTGAGTGAGAACTGAGGCAAATCCTGGGAACTACTGGTGTTGTTGTTTCCAGTCCAGAGGCCGGTGAGATGCAGCTGCCCGCACTACTCTGTCCCGTGCGGGCCTCTTCACCTCTGCACGGCTGCTGAAGCCCTCACCCACTGCTTACTGTATTCATCTCTCAGACTCCCTCTACAATTTTTACCCCACACACTTCTCTCGCATTCCAAACGGGCACAACTCTCACAGACACGACCACCGTCTCTCTCTACCGAGGCCGGATTGTGAGCGACTGCTGCCTGCAGAGAACTGGGAGGACTGTAGAAAGCTAAACTTACCATCTGACGAGCAAAACGCAAAATCGACACGGTCGAGCCGACACGTTCTCACAAGTCGCCGAGGTCCGGCCGCGACCGCCAGCCAGACGGCACGTACCTGCAGGATCTTGTACTGCTGCTGCAGCGAGCTGTAGCGGTTGCTCGCCTCGAGCGACTGCCGCTCCCGCAGCGACCGCTCCTCCTCGGCGCGCGCCTGCAGCGACTCGCGCGTGTGCCGGTGGTCATTCTTCTCCTGCTGCAGTGACTTCTCCAGCCTCAGCTTGTACTCCACCACCACTGTGAGAACACCAGACCTTCAGTCAGTGGCACATTATATGCTCGAGTGGGACTTGCAGGTACTGTACTGGTCTGGCACACACCAACGTGTGTTTCACAAAGTGCTGAATGAAATTCATATATATTGTAATAATTAACATACACTACTGGCCATTAAAATTACTACACCACGAAGATGAAGTGCTCCAGAAATGAAATTCAACGGACAGGAAGAAGACATTGTGATACGCAAATGATTAGCTTTTCAGAGCATCCACACAAGGTTGGCGCTGGTGGCGACACCTACAACGTGCTGACATGGGGAAAGTTTCCAACCGATTTCTCAAAGGCAAACAGCACTAGACCGGCTTTGCCTGGTGAAACGTTGTTGTGATACCTCGTGTAAGGAGGAGAAATCCGTACCGTCATGTTTCTGACTTTGATAAAGATCGCATTGTAGCCCATCGCGATTGCGCTTTATCGTATCGCGACATTGCTCCTCCCGTCGGTCGAGATCCAATGACTGTTAGCAGTATATGGAATCGGTGGGTTCAGGAGGGTAATACGGAACACCATGCTGGATCCCAATGTCCTCGTATCACTAGCAGTCGAGGTGACAGGCATCTTATCCGCACGGCTGTAACGGATCGTGCAGCCGCGTCTCGATCCCTGAGGCAACAGATGGGAACGTTTGCGAGACAACAACCATCGGCATGAAAAGTTCGACGACGTTTGCAGCAGCACGGACTATCAGCTCGGAGACCGTGGCTGCGGTTACCCTTGACGCTGCATCACAGACAGGAGCACCTGCGATGGTGTACTCGACGATGAACCTGGGTGTACGAATGGAAAAACGTCATTTTTTAGGATGAATCCAGGTTCTGTTTACAGCATCGTGATGGTCACATCCATGTTTGAAGACATAGCGGTGAACGCACGTTGGAAGCGTGTATTCGTCATCGCGACACTGGCGTATCACGCAGCGCGATGGTATGGGGTGCCATTGGTTACACGTCTCGGTCACCTCTTGTTCGCATTGACGGCACTTTGAACAGTGGATGTTAGATTTCAGATGTGTTACGACCCCTGGCTCTACCCTCCATTCGATCCCTGTGAAATCCTACATTTCAGCAGGATAATGCATGACCGCATGTTGCAGGTCCTGTACGGGCCTTTCTGGATACAGAAAATGTTCGACTGCTGCCCTGGCCGGCACATTCTCCAGATCTCTCGCCAATTGAAAACGTCTGGTCAATGGTGGCCGAGCAACTGGCTCGTCACAATACGCCAGTCACTACTCTCGATGAACTGTGGTATCGTGTTGAAGCTGCACGGGCAGCTGTACCTGTACACAGCATCCGGGCTCTTTTTGACTCAATGCCCAGGCATATCAAGGCCGTTATTACAGCCAGAGGTGGTTGTTCTGGGTACTGATTTCTGAGGATCTATGCGCACCCAAACTGCGTGAAAATGTAATCACATATCAGTTCTAGTACAATATATTTGCCCCATGAATACCTGTTTGTTATCTGCATTTCTTCTTGGTGTAGCAATTTTAATGGCCAGTAGTGTGTGTGTGTGTGTGTGTGTGTGTGTGTGTGTGTGTGTGTCTCTGTGTGTCTGTGTGTGTGCGCGCGCGCGCGCGTGTCCACTTCGATTGATTTCAGCCAAACACAGTATACATGTCCCGTACTTTCAGGCAACAAACACTGTAGGGGTAAGAACTGTCTACCTATCATAGTTCGGTAGATACGATATCATAAACATTAAAATACGTGAAAACTGCCCCACTGTGGATGATATTGTATAAACTCTATTTGCAGCACACATTGCAGGCATTGTCCACACATGCCACTGAATGTCACTCTACAAATATATCATTGTACAACACATGGTTTGAGAGATATGTTGTTATAAACACTGAGATGAATGAAAAATTGCTGCACTGTGTATGAAGTTTTAATACATTTACTTTTTACTACTAAGACTCCCCTACAGTCAAGTCAACTTAAGGAAATCACCAGCATCTGGCAGTGCTTTGGACAGCTTTCAACTGCGAAGCACAGACAACTGTAAGTGAAAACGGTAGCCGTTTGTAGAGCTACGAAGAGGTGTTGCCACAGAGACATGTATAAAAATAGAGTAACAGACATATGAAGCAGCTGTGCCCTCCCAAACCCCCTCCCCGGCATACAAAAACTGACATTTGTACACATGCATATTTCTTTCAATGACTGTTTCATAATTTAAAAGTGTTTTCAGGTTTTCATTTCTTATAGAAAATTCACAAAATGAATATGCAGTCAATGCCAGGTTTGTCAGATGGTGATGTAATATATCAATGGACCGTGGCCCGGGCTGCTGGAGCAGCGCTCATGTGTGTGAGGTGTGCCTGCTCGTCTGAATGTTTCTCTTTCTTTTTCGATGAAGGCTGTGGCCAAAACCTTACATGTAGGGGCTATCAATTGTGCCTGTCTGCAAATTAACATGTCACGTTTATGGTAAGTCACAATCTATCTTTACCTACATTGTAGATTTTCAAAGTAATTTATCTACGTAACAACATTAAAAAATGTGGCTTACTAATGATCACACTGTGAATAGGTTTTGTAGACAGGCAAGGTGAAAAATAGTGAATCTTTCTTAACTTCTCCATGCATTGCTGTCTCCAGCTATACACATCTATGCAGATGTGGTACCACATACGTCTATTGGTGCGTCCTCTCATCCCAGGTCTATTAGTCATAGAAGCCTCCTTAAGGCAAGTACTGCCCAGCAATTTTGTTTCGTAATTTATTAGTTTTGTTCACTGATGCAGAATTGTATAAAAATTCTGCTTTATACTACAGAAATCTACATCACGAAAGAATGCCTTGGAGGGCAAGAAGGGACACATTTCTAAAAGGAGTGGAGAAAGCATTTGGAAGAGATGAGAGGAGTGGGGCAGAGAGAACAGGGTGAGAAGCACTGCCGCAATCGAGTAGCCGTGTGAGGTGAAGAAGATTATTATTACTCTTTTTATTTCAGTCATCTATGATGCACAAGAAGTAACATCCCCATGATTTTATCCTCTTGTCTGATTTTTTGTCTTTGCAACATTTCTTCAATCTTTCACTGTGTTTTTTTCCTATTTACATCTACCCATACACTATGCATTTTCTGAGATTTTCCTGTAAATCCAGGAACTTCCTAATCTTGTAATAAAAGGCTGACATGTCTAGAATTCATACCAACATTTTTTTTCACTTCCCTGAATCAAGTGATCTCTATTTTGTCAAAACGGTTATTTTTTCAGGAAGTCTTTCTGGGTTCACCCAAGTGACCATAAAACTAAATTCTCATTTTCCTGAGATTATCAGACAGTTTCACAGTTTTTCTGTTTGTGTATAAATTTCTCCAGTACTTCTCAGACCAACTATTTTCCATAACACCGTCCTTCCCTTTCCTCCACCTATTCAATTTCTCCCTTTCTAATGAGGGCTAAACAATCCAGTGTGATGCATAAAGACACTCCACTTTTAAAACAATGTTGTAGTATTGGATTTTTGTTTTTACTGAGGGTTTATTTTTTTTCTTTTTACGTTTTACTGTAAATGTCCTTTGTTAATTGATGAACAATTTCCATTTTCTGGGATCTACTTTTCATTTTATTATTATTATTATTTCTTTCCTTTCTCAGATGTTATGTCTGGTTGAAAATGGAAAGTGACGCGGACCTTGATCAAGCGTGACTTCCTTTTAACTGTACGGTATTTGTTACATTGCCTTTAGCAACTTTCGGGTAGTTGAATATGTATCAATAATTACAGATTTCTGTAGTTGTATATTAATATAATAGAGGGAAACATTCCACGTGGGAAAAATATATCTAAAAACAAAGATGATGTGCCTTACTAAACAAAAGCGCTGGCAGGTTGATAGACACACAAACAAACACAAACATACATACAAAATTCAAGCTTTCCCAACCAACGGTTGCTTTTTCAGGAAAGAAGGAAGGAGAGGGAAAGATGTGGGGTTTAAGGGAAAGGGTAAGGAGTCATTCCAGACCTGGGAGCAGAAAGACTTACCTTAAGGGGAAAAAAGGACAAGTACACACACACACACACACACACACACACAACACACACACCACACACACACCACTGCCTCTGGCCAACGAGGCTGGACTGCACTGCAAGCATTTGCCCGACGGCAATTAGCAGCCCTACCCTGTTCCCACCACTATCTATCCTTTTCACAATACTGTTAAATCACCATGGATTTCCCGTTCTTTATTTTATCTGATCAAATATGTAGGGTCAGGATACACGCTACGTGAACAAAATTATCCAGGCACCCCCAAAAACATACATTTTTCATATTAGGTGGATTGTGATGCCACCTACTGCCAGGTACTCCATATCAGCGACCTCAGTAGTCATTAGACATTGTGAGAGAGCAGAATGGGGCACTCCGCAGAACTCACGGACTTCGAAAGTGGTCAGATGATTGGGTGTCACTTGTGTCATACGTCTGTATGTGAGATTTCCACACTGCTAAACATCCTTACGTCTACTGTTTGCAATGTGGTAGTGAAGTGGAAACGTGAAGGGACACGTACAGCACAAAAGCGTACAGGCTGACCTCGTCTGTTGACTGACAGAGACTGCCGACAGTTGAAGAGGGTTGTAACATGTAATAGGCAGACACCTATCCAGACCATCTCGCAGAAATTCCAGAATGCATCAGGATCCACTGCAAGTATTAAGACAGTTGGGCTCGAAGTGAGAAAACAACATGATTTCATGGTCGAGCACCTGCTCACAAGTCACACAACATGCCAGTAAATGCCAAACGATGCCTTGTTCAGTGTAGGAAGTGCAAAAATGGGACCACTGAACAGTGGAAAAACATTGGGGGGAGCAATGAATCATGGTACACAATGTGGCGATCCGATGGCAGGGTGAGGGTATGGCGAATGCCTGGCGAACGTCATCTGCCAGCGTGTGTAGTGCCGACAGTAAAATTCGGAGACGGTGGTGTTACGGTGTCGTCGTGTTCATGGATGGGGTTTGCACCCCTTGTTGTTTTGCATGGCACCTTCACAGGACAGGCCAACAGTGATGTTTTAAGCACCCTCTTGCTTCCCACTGTTGAAGATCAATTCAGGGATAGTGACTGCATATTTCAACACAATCTAGCACCTGTTCATAATGCACGGCATGTGACGGAATGGTTACACGACAATAACATCCCTGTAATGGACTGGTCTGCACAGAGTCCTCACCTGAATGCTATAGAACATCTTTCAGATGTTTCGCCGACTTTCTGCCAGGCCTCACCGACCGACATCGATATCTCTCTTCAGTGCAGCACTCCGTGAAGAATGGGCTGCCATTCCCTAAATAACCTTCCAGCACCTGATCAAACATATGCTTGCGAGAGTGGAAGCTGTCATCAAGGATAAGGGCAGGCCAAAATCATATTGAATTCCAGCATTACTGGTGGAGGGTGCCACGAAAAGTCATTTTCAGCCAGGTGTCCGGATACTTTCGATCACCTAGTGTAAAATGCGAGGTGTGGTCAACATTCATTTTTGTGACAGTTTGAACTATGCTGTGACCACTTTCAGTGAGCTGTTTCAAGTCCGTAGTCTGTGGAGGGATTTCCCATCCTCCTTCAAGAGCCAAAACCAGAGAAGGAAGTGATGTCGGATGGTGGGGTGTGGAGCAAAGTCGACGATTTGAGTCACTGTAAGGGCCAGGACTCTGTGGAGATTAGTCCACTTCAGAAATGTTTTTGTCGAGCAACCGTAGGCCCACAGATGATGATTTAAGACAGAGTGCACTGCCGTGCTGATGTTACCGCTTCTGGACTGTTCCTCTACTGTACGCAGTATAGAATGCTGTAAAACATGTTCATATTGTGTGCAAGTGCACGAGGGACTTTTTTTCCCCCCTCCCACCCCCTTATTGTGGTTAAGAAAATGTTACATTAGGAACAATATGAATATGCACATACGCGTGCGCGCACAATGGCACGTAATATTCTCCACAAATTTATCAAACCCAGACACTTCCGTCGGGCTCACTTCCAGTTATCCACAGCCCACAGCTGTCACTGTTTATACCACCTTATGTGTAGTTAACACGGACTACAAATGTGTGTGGCTTACGGAATGATGCTCGACCACTGTACCCTATTCTTTTGAACTACCTACAAACACTCCGTGCTAGCTGGACTGTTGGCAGCAGTGGAATTCTCAAGTGACCCCCTCCACTGTGATTTTTTTATAACCACTCTCCGTACTGCTCGCCAAACCTCGTCTGTCAACGTGGGGTCTGCCCGGCCTCTGTTAAGCTACGGCTGTTCCTTCCCATTTCTACTTCATGACGACATCACCGGCAGCTGATTCAGATAGATTCAGAATGGTGAAATGCTCCTGAAGAATCTGTTACTCTTTTTATAATGGCAGGCCGACTGCCTCGCCGTGGTGGCATGCCCGGGTGGGTACCACCCCGTCTGCCGTGCACAGTCGGCGAGTGGGGTGCACTCGGCTCTCGGGAAGCAAACTGAGGAGCTTACTCGACTGAGAAGTAGCAGAAAAACGGCCCCGAGAGCGGTGTGCCGACCACACGTCCCTCCGTATCCGTATCCGGGGACGGCTGCGGGCCGAGGGTGACGGCGACCGATCGGTACTGTCGGGCCTCCGAGGCCCGTACGGGGAAGAGAGAGTCTTACACTGACGAGTCGCCCGTATTCAGCCATCTAGTAGTCAATTCCGCATCACACTGGGGTGTCCGGGAACTTTTGATCAGTTTGTGTATCATTCTGAAACACAATACTGAGTGGAACTAACTGTTTAATGTCAAATTATGTTCCCTACGAGATTTATGGCGACATTAACTGCACGACAGAAATGTTTATGGAGCTCTATAAAGTGTTTTCTCCTAGTTTTAATTCTCATCAGAGTATACATCACAAAAATGTAAGATTACACTTGAAATTTCTCACTACTGTTGTAGCATTTGATGTACAGAACCATTTGTGCATAAGCAATTAATTCACTGGTGGACACGAAGATCTTGGTGAACAGCAGACCTGAGGGAGACAACGAGGTCATTTGCATAAACACTGGGCCTGGCTGTACAGCAATGAATTACTCTCCTCTTCATCTGTGCTAGGAGGAATTGCAGTCTTCAGCATAAACTCCCTCTGTGCTGCTCATGGAGGGATTGGTTATACAGTGCACAATTATGTAGTTACAAGTAATCAGAAGGGCTTAGCTTCCAATAGCAAAATTTCAAGCACTGCCAACACACATCTAGATGTACAAAATAAACTATGCCTACCTTTCAGAACTGCTACTTCCTCCCTCATATTGATAAGATAGATGGATAGATAATATTCTGAAAAGGGTAGTTGCTACTCAGCATATAGTGGAGATGTTGAGTCACAGATAGGCACAACAAAAAGACTGTAAGGAAGTGAGCTTTCACCCAACAAGACCCTAATCAAAAATAGACGACACATATGCAAACACGACTCACACACACACACGACTACAGTCTCTGGTTGCTGGGGCCAGACTGCGAGCAGCGTTGTTTGATGAGAGAAGCAATCAGGTGGTGGGGGTAAGGAGGAGGCTGCGGCAGGGAGATGTGGATGATAGCAGGGTCGGGGCAAGGGGCAACTGTTTCTCACAGGAGCATACAGGGTGAGAGGGTATGGCAGCTAGGTGCAGTAGGGAGGTTAGCTGAAGGGCACAAGGAGGGGGGGGGGGGGGGGGTCAGTGGAAAAGGAGAGAAGTAATAAGGCTGTGTATGCGTTGGTGGAATAGAGGGCTGTGTAGTGGTGGAACAGGAACTGGAACAGGGAACGGGCTATATGGGTAAGGACAATGGCTAATGAAGGTTGAGATAAAGAGTTTACAGGAACGCAGGATATAGTGCAAGGAGTGTCCCCAGCTGCACAATTCAGAAAATATGGTGGCCAGTACCATGTCAAATCAACACACTTCTAACATGAATTTTAACTCACCATCTCAGATTTTGATGAAACTTGGCACAAAGCAAGCCTACATATCAATTAAGAGAAATACCCAATTTTATTCAAATCCATTGACCCATTTTGAAAATATGGCAGTGTGAAGTTGTCAAACATAAAAAAAACACTACACCACCATAATTTCAAACTGCTTTAGCAACTCTCCTAATTAAGATAAAATGTTGGGAGACGTGTCATTTTGCAGAATTTTCCATGCACATTCCTGTGATACACAACACAATATGGGATCAAGATGAATTTTCAGAACGAAAATTACCTGTGAAAGGCAATGGTCCCGAGTTCGAGTCTCAGTCCGGCACACAGTTTTAATCTGTCAGGAACTTACAAGATTAATTTTTTTTTTAATTTGCATGAAAATTTAAATTTTTAATTTCTCAGAAAGTGCATCTTCAAAAATTTTCCAAAATATATATATATTGCTTCACATTATTGTTCACTAATTCCCTAAGTATGAAAGTGGGACTGCAATGGGTTCACACATTTATAAAACTTCAAAAATTCACATTTCACTAAAAAGTAACTTCTTTTTAAAAAAAATTGTAGGTTTAAGTGGACATATACATAATTTACCAGCTAATGAAGTTACACTTTTGTGTAAATTTATTTGTAATATGTTTATAAAATGTCGCTAGTGACTGTGACGAGTGATTATTTTATCAGTAGTAGTAAAACTAAGTTTTTTTAATACAATTGCAATCTGTAACTGTAATTATTAAGATCTGACTACTATATGTGAGAAGAACAAACTGGGACAGAAATCCCAATTGTTAAGTATAACAATCACACGTAGCTATCTGCTATTACTGTAGCTCCAGAGGCCCTGCTACGACAGAGTCAAGCCACCTGTAACAGTGAGCCTGGGTGGTGCTATCATTCAGCTCAGCTGCTTTAAACCTCCAAGTCTTCATGCTGGTTTAGTGGCTGTCTGGATGTGGGCGCTGTTAGTGATTAATGTGGTGACACAAGCATTGTTAATATTTGTAAGGTGCTGGTTAGTGAATAAAATTATTATCTAAATCGTTACTGACTATTTCAGTACATTTTCTTAGTGTTGTGTACAGAAACATTTATAAATTTTAATTGGATGCTGTATTATACAATGGATCAGGAAGAAAGATATTGGACACTACAATGTTGCTGTCCTTTAAAAGAAAAGTAGAATGATTCAGTGAAAAACATGAATAGACTAAGAAATTTGCCTGGTTGGATGTGTGATATGTTTCCTGATATCCCAAAGATATCAAAAATTTGTGATGATTCTAGGAAGAAGATTAGTTCATTGAAAAATATTCAAGAAAAGTATGATTGTAAAAAATCTTCAGACAATGATGAGACAAACTACATTTCTCCACATTCAGTATTTCTGGTGACAATACACCTCTTCAGCAACTAGTAGAGTCTCTTGTACATAGTACAAATCTTAAGACAAAGCAGTATTCCACCATATAATTAAAAACCATTGAGTTAGCACTTAAAAAAAACAATTATTTGCCAATACAGAGGATTCCTCAGAAAACAAATGAGAGTCAATGGAATAGTCTGTAATAGGTAACCTGGAAGCTAGTTTTTGTTGAAGTAGTAGGAGAAAGAAAGTAATGCTATTAACTTGTTTGCTTGAATCTTGGACTGACAGGAATGCATGAATTTAATGCTCCCAAATACACAGTATGCCAGACAAAAAGGCTTTGAATGAAAGAGGCATATTAGAAAGTCCTGATTAAAAACTGGAAAAGAACTTTTCACAAGAAGTTGTGCAAACAGTGCATAATTATTTTTATGAAGATGATGAAATGAGCAGAGTAATGCCAAGGAAGAAAGACTGTGTAGCTGTGGATGGGGAAGATGGAGACAGAACAGTAATATCTAAAAAGATTTATTTTATGCAATTTAAGAAAAGCATATAATAGTTTCAAAGCTAAATTTTTAGCAATGATGAGTGGGTTTTCTGAACTTGCAGAACTGCACCAAAAACACTGCATTTTAGCTGATCATGGTAGACTACACTCAGTACATGTTTGCACTCTCCATCAAAATGTCAAACTAATGATAGAAAACACTAAGCGTGATATCTTATCCATCCCTTATGAATACTTTTGCAAAAGTGCTGTGCAACCCAGCATAATTTGACTGCATTATGGGAAACTGTAGTTCTTGCACAGGAAGTGACCCAATAAAAAGGACAAACCAAATTGTGTTTGAGGATAACATGGTTGAAAATATCACTTTTAGGCAGTCTGTTTCAGTAGAAAGATGAAAATTAGAAATAAAGGCTAACACCTCATCAGAGATCACTGAATTGTTTTCTGAAAAACTGACTACACTCTAATGAAATCAAGGCAAACTCGAATGACGGTGAATGTGTTGTTATATGGGACTTCTCCGAGAACAACACTTTTGTGATCCTACATGAGGCCCAGAGTTATTGTTGGTCAAGTGATCTTGCAAAGTGGGACCTTTTGTAGAGTATTACAAAGGAGAGAACCAAACATAGCACTTCAGTTACATCATAATTTCTAACTGTCTAAAGCATAACACCACAGCATTCTACTGTTTACAAAAACAGCTAACTCAGTTTTTAAAGATGAAATTTCAGACTGATATATACAAGATATATAACTTTCCAGATGGCAGTGCAGCCCACTAGAAGAATGAAAAGAATTTTGTAAACTTATTCTTACACGAAAAATATTTTGCTCACAGGAAAGGACCTTGTGATGGTGTCAGTGGCACTGTTAAGAGACTAGAAACAAAATCAAATCTGCAGAGGCAAACTCATACTCAGCTTTTTCATTGGGCAGTTAAAAACATTACACCTGTATATTTTCAACACAGACAGACAGATTTCTGGATGAGTGCTTTAGTCAACCTGTTTCCATAAAAGAGGCACAAAAGTTACATGCTTTTGTAGCGACTGCCTCAAGGACATCAAAATATTGGTAACAGTATAATGAAAAGTATAGTTGCTATTCACAATATAGTGGAAATGCCAAGTTGCAGAAAGGCACAACAAAAAGACAGTCAGAGAGATAACTTTCGCCCGACAAGACATTTGTCAAAAATAAACGCAACTCAAACATACATGACCTCAGTCTGTGGCAGCTGGAGTCAGAGCCAAAATACTGGTAAAAACTTTTTCAGATGCAACAGAATCTACTGTTGAAACAGTTACAAAATCTCCCAAAAGACTGGCTTTGAAAGACATTCATGCATATGTTACCATTGTCTATGGCAAGAAAGTCTGATTAGCTTATTTTTTAACAAAAGACAAAGATCTTGATGAAGTTAAAGTTACTTTCCTTCACCCAGCTGACCCATCAGTGTCTTACGCAAATCCTATAAAATCAGATATTTTGTGGTTATCTGTAAATGGTATTCTTTGAAAGGCAAACCCAGTAACACCAACAGGTTGAATATATCAGAGTCTGGAGGATGAAACTTTAAAAACAAAAGAGTATTGAACAAGAAGTTCAAAAACAAAAGGAGCATTTAACTAGAAGTTCAATCTTAAAACAAAGACTGTTTAAATCAGGTTTTGCTAGTGACTTTTGGAACACATATTAAGAATAATATTACGAATATTTCTGCTTAACTATATAAATTTTACAAAAATGTCATTTTCTTAGTGAAATGTGAATTTTTGAAATTTTATAAATGTGTGAGCCGATTACAGTTCTATTTCCATACATAGGGAATACATGAACAATAATGAGATGCATCATAAATAATTTTTTGAAATTTTTCAAGACACATCTTTTGAGAAATTAAAAATGTACATTTCGATTTAAATTTAAAAAATCATCTCAGACTCATAGTGTGTTCTACATCACAGGAAAGCTCATGGAAAATGCTGCAAAGTAACACCTCTCCTATCATTTATGCTTAATTATAAGAGCTGCAGCAGCAATTTGAATTTATAATGGTGTAGTGTTTGTTGGCGATTTTTCACAATTTAACACTGCCAAACTTTCAAAATGGGTCAACGGATTTGAATAAAATTGGGCTTTTTTAATTTACCCAATGTTGTATTGTATGGAACTGGGGACCTAGAAACAACAGAGAGGCTTCGCTCCCGCCGTCGCCATCAGTGGTTCACAAACCCACAACAGGCTAAGCAGTCCATTCACTCCACCACCACCACCCAACACCAAACCCAGGATTATTGTGCAGGTCAGCCCCCAGTGGACACCCCCCCCCCCTCCCTACCCCCGGAAACATCTCACACCAGACAAGTGTAACCCCAATGTTTGCGTGGTATTGTAATTATAGTGTATGCGTAGGTGGAGAAAGTGTTTGCACAGCAACCGCCAACATAGTGTAACTGAGGTGGAATAAGGGGAACTGACCTGTTTTCGCCAAGGCAGATGGAAAACCACCTTTAAAACCATCCACAGACTGGCCGGCACACAGCTTCCCGCCCGCAAAGCAGTGCATTACACTGCACAGCTAACCGGGCAGGCTATCCATATGTTTGTTACCTCTGTGCCATGTTTCATCAAAATCTGGGATGAGGAGTAAAATTACTGTGTTGATTTTGAATGGAAAGCGATTTCACAGCTCTACAACAACTTTATTATTTGAGGTATTTTCACAATGCTTTGCACACACATACAAAAACTCAAAAAGTTTTTTTTCGGCATTCAAAATGTTCGATATGTGCCCCTTTAGTGATTCGGCAGACATCAAGCCGGTAATCAAGTTCCTCCCACACTCGGCGCAGCATGTCTCCATCAATGAGTTCGAAAGCATCATTGATGCGAGCTCGCAGTTCTGGCACGTTTCTTGGTAGAGGAGGTTTAAACGCTGAATCTTTCACATAACCCCACAGAAAGAAATCGCATGGGGTTAAGTCGGGAGAGCGTGGAGGCCATGACCTGAATTGCTGATCGTGATCTCCACCACGACCGATCCATCGGTTTTCCAATCTCCTGTTTAAGAAATGCCGAACATCATGATGGAAGTGCGGTGGAGCACCATCCTGTTGAAAGATGGAAGTCTGCACTGTCGGTCTCCAGTTGTGGCATGACTCAATTTTCCAGCATGTCCAGATACACGTGCCCTGTAACGTTTTTTTTTTTTCGCAGAAGAAAAAGGGGTCGTAAACTTTAAACTGTGAGATTACACAAAACACGTTAACTTTTGGTGAATTGCAAATTTGCTGCACGAATGCGTGAGGATTCTCTACCGCCTAGATTCGCACATTATGTCCGTTCACTTCACCATTAAGAAAAAATGTTGCTTCATCACTGAAAACAAGTTTTGCACTGAACGCATCCTCTTCCATGAGCTATTGCAACCGTGCCGAAAATTCAAAGCGTTTGACTTTGTCATCGAGTGTCGGGGCTTGTAGCAATTGTAAATGGTAAGGCTTCTGCTTTAGCCTTTTCCGTAAGATTTTCCAAACCGTCGGCTGTGGTACTTTTAGCTCCATGCTTGCTTTATTCGTCGACTTCTGCGGGCTACGTGTAAAACTTGCCCGCACGCGTTCAACCGTTTCTTCGCTCATTGCAGGCCGACCCGTTGATTTCCCCTTACAGAGGCATTCAGAAGCTTTAAACTGCGCATACCATCGCCGATATAGTTAGCAGTTGGTGGATCTTTGTTGAACTTTGTCCTGAAGTGTCGTTGCACTGTTATGACTGCCTGATGCGAGTGCATTTCAAGCACGACATAAGCTTTCTCGGCTCCTGTCGCCATTTTGTCTCACTGCGCTCTCGAGCGCTCTGGCAGCAGAAACCTTAAGTGCAGCTTCAGCCGAACAAAACTTTATGAGTTTTTCTACATATGTGTAGTGTGTCGTGACCATATGTCAATGAATGGAGCTACAGTGAATTTATGAAATCGCTTCAATCATTTGTAATAGCCCTGTATACAATTACAATTTTTGCTCTACAAGAGAAACAGTGATGCTTGGAAAAAGTTCAATGCGGTGGTCCACACTTCAGGCATAGATTATATAAATTATTTTTATTTCTAGTAGAGATTCCATGAACTGAGATGTAGGTCTAGAAAAATATAGACATTTTTATAGCACATTCCATTAAGGAGCAAATATACGGAATGTCGACAAAATCTCTCTGCAGTGCCGTATAATTGTTACCCACGCGTGGTGTACAATTGTTTGCCTGTCTAGGTTACTTCCCTTCCAGTGGACTCTCCCAACATTCATGTGAAAATTTGTAAGTAAAAATGAATATTCACTAAATTAATAACTTTTAATTCACCAAGTTTCATTTTGGTATATTCACTGCGATATTCGGCACACGCTGCTAACAATCGTACGGCACTGCGGAGAGACTTTTTGAACACCCCGTAGTAGAAAACAGTGCTCAATTCCCAATTTTAGAGGGAACAGTTAGTAAGTGTCGGTTGGCTCTTCCGGCGAAGTCTCCTCGCAGCCGGCACGTACCTTCCATCTGCGCGGCGAGCACCTCCTGGTGCTGCATGCACTTGCTGGCGGCCTCGCGCAGCTCTCCGATGTGCACGTGCGCGCCGTGCCACATGTAGGTGAGCGCGCCCACCACCAGCGTGCCGCACAGCCACGCCGCCGTCCGCCCGCCCCCGCGCCACGGGCCCCTCGGCAGGCGGCCCACGCTCGTCATGTCGGCGCTGAAGGGAGGCACGGCACGTCAGACTGGTGGAGCGTTTCGTTACTTAAAGTGTTACTGACACAGCTGTAGCCTTCGAAAAATGTCAGTTGTCGCAAATGAAAATAAAATAGTAGAATTTATTAACGACTGTTCTCAGTAAACGTAGTGTGGTAACTTGTCCACACTGCCGAGAACTTAAAGAGTGGTTAAAGGTTGTCTAAACATTTCAAAACATTGACACTTATATCTCTGACAAAATATAGACACTCACAAATAGTGGTGAGAGGGATCGAATAGCACATTTTCATCGTATCCTTTGTTTTCCTTAATGTTAAGAACTGTATTTTTCTCCTTCAAAAATCTGAATGTTTCACTTTTAAAAAGGAGAGGTTTTTTTTTTGTTTATAATACAAACAGTTTCATCTATTTATGCTGTGTATACTATTCTTTGTTCGGTTATCGTAAAACTTAACTCTTTTTGCACTTCCATTCTTTGGTGTCTAATGGAAGAGTGTGTGTGTGTGTGTGTGTGTGTGTGTGTGTGTGTGTGTGTGTGTGTGTGTAGGAGAGGGGGGGGGGGTTAATTCCCAAGGGGGGGGGAGTCCCAGTCCTCTTCATGAAGCTTCCCCAAGTGTCACACCAAAAAAACCGGATAGTAAACTGCAGATTAAAAAGACAAAAAAGCACAAAATCCAATACTGTAACAAGCGCGGTGCTGTGGGAACGCACAGCGATGTCACTCGTCGTCCCGACAGCATCGCCTTTCTCCTCCCGAGAAGTCCCGATAACAGTATTTGTTGGACACGTGTAACATCCCCTTATTGAATTCGTTGCTCATCTATAGTTTAGACAATGCTGTTTTACTATAATAAATTTAATTTTAGTCTTAGTTAAAGACATTACTAAAGTATTGCAATTCCTAGTTATGTATGACTCCTGTGTTCACAAAGTGATTAGTTGAATATAACCTGACAGGCTACTTTGATTTATCCCGATTGTGTAGTGGTTGAGAAATAATCTAAGCTGCACACACGTGGGGCACTGTGACTATCAAACATGAAAGAATGAGGGTTTGAGGGACTGGGAAGGTTCTCACTTACAGTGTAATGGCGTACAGTCTGATTAAGTTGGGTACAATTAATGCTGTGACACTTAAAAGCAGTAGATGAGTTTTCCTTTTTAGACAGCAAGGCAACATTAAAGGGCATAAGCAAAGGCAATGTAAAATGTAGACTATCGGCAGCACGAAAAGCTTTCCTGAAAAAGAGAAAGATGTTTGTGTAGAATACACATTTCATGTTACTCTCTGAAACTATTTGTGTGGAGTGGGTCCTCGTTGTTGTTGTTGTTGTCTTCAGTCCTGAGACTGGTTTGGTGCGGCTCTCCATGCTACTCTATCCTGTGCAAGCTTCTTCATCTCCCAGTACCTACTGCAGCCTACATCCTTCTGAATCTGCTTAGTGTATTCATCTCTTGGTCTCCCTCTACTATTTTTACCCTCCACGTTGCCCTCCAATGCTAAATTTGTGATCCATTGATGCCTCAGAACATGTCCTACCAGCCGAACCCTTCATCTTCTCAAGTTGTGCCACAAACTCCTCTTCTCCCCAATTCTATTCAATACCTCCTCATTAGTTATGTGCTCTACCCACCTAATCTTCAGCATTCTTCTGTAGCACCAAATTTCGAAAGCTTCTATTCTCTTCTTGTCCAAACCATTTATCGTCCATGTTTCACTTCCATACATGGCTACACTCCATACAAATACTTTCAGAAACGACTTCCTGACACTTAAGTCTATACTCGATGTTAAGAAATGTTTCTTCTTCAGAAACGCTTTCCTTGCCATTCCCAGTCTACATTTTATATCCTCTCTACTTCGACCATCATCAGTTAATTTGCTCCCCAAATAGCGAAACTCATCTACTACTTCGAGTGTCTAATTTCGTAATCTAATTCCCTCAGCATCACCCGACTTAATTCGACTACATTCCATTATCCTCGTTTTGCGTTTGTTGATGTTCATCTTATATCCTCCTTTCAACACACTGTCCATTCCATTCAACTGCTCTTCCAGGTCCTTTGCTGTCTCTGACGGAATTACAATGTCATCGGTGAACCTCAAAGTTTTTATTTCTTCTCCATGGATTTTAATACCTACTCCAAACTTTTCTTTAGTTTCCTTTCCTGCTTGCTGACTATACAGATTGAATAACATAGGGGAGAGGCTACAAACCTGTCTCACTCCCTTCCCAACCACTGCTTCCCTTTCCTGCCCCTCGACTCATATAACTGCCATATGGTTTCTGTACAAATTGTAAATAGCCTTTCGCTCTCTGTGTTTTATCCCTGCCACCTTCAGAATTTGAAAGTGAGTATTCCAGTCAACATTGTCAAAAGCTTTCTCTAAGTCTACAAATGCTAGAAGCGTAGGTTTGCCTTTCCTTAATCTTTCTTCTGAGATAGTGTGTCCTTATATGAAATGAAATATGGACAATAAACGACACACAAGAGAACACAACTGAAGCTTTTGAACTGTATTGCTGCAGAAGAATGCTGAAAATTAGGTAGGCAGATCTGATAACTGATAAAGAGGTAGTGAACTGAATCTGTGAGAAAGAGCTTTATTGTGCAATTTAAATAAACAAAGATAATCAATTTTTGAAAATATAATATAAATGAATGGATAAATAATCAACTCACCAAGTGGTGACAGGGGAAAACGCACACACAAAAGTTAAATGTAACTGCAGAGCTTTCGGAACCAATTGCTCCTCTTCCTTGCACAACGGTTGAGGGGGAAGTAAGAGGAAGGTATCAGGTTTTCAAATATTGCCCAGTGCAGTCCCTAACAGTCAGTCTTTTCTTCTCATCCAGCCCGGTAGGTCTCCTGTGAGCTGGAGATCTGGGCAACTTTTCCACAGCTCTCCCCATTTCCTAAATCTTGACAGCCCTTTTCTTCCACCCTTCTTCCTTCCCCTTTAACCCTTCTGCCAGAAGAAGGTGCCCCTGTCTCCTGAAGCTTGCATACTTCCTTAAATGTTTTTGTATGTGTTGTCTCCTGCTGTTGCTTGGGAGTAGATTTTTTTATCTGTCCTGCTATATTATACAATATACTAAAACTGTGTATTACCTATGCTGTGTTAACAAAATGCTGTCCTAGACATAAAAATTCTAGTAATGGCCAAGGTAAGACTTAAACCATTACAACTGTAAACTTGTTTCTCAGAATGCCTCCAGAGGAAATAAACAATATTGTTTACTAAGTCTATCACAATTGTCAGATGTGAGGTCCGCCAGTTATGCAAAACACCGATTTTTCTCAGTACCCAAACATGTTTCGGCACCACTGTGCCATCATCAGTGGGTTTTCATTTTTATTTATTCTTTACATTTGGTGTGAATGAATTTTCCAGATCACTCGTGTGTTAATTACTACAGGTAGCTTGTCATGTTTTCGTGTGGCAAGCAATTCCATTCTCCACATAATGCTGAGGTGTTGTGATGCACACGCAACTGTAACAAGTATTTTCCACAAACAACGTCGTAAAACACTTTTCACTTCACCATAACACAGAGTGACTGCGGTTTGTTGTGTGTCCCAGCCCAGTCAGACTGGCGGCTCTCACATCCAACAATTTTAACTGCAAACACGGCCAACACAAGGAGCTGCAAATCAAATTGATGAATACAAGTCTATCACATTTCTCTGTAAACAAATACCATTAAAAAAAACTGTCGATTTCAATCTTTTTTTCCATTCTGATCAATTCAAAACTTTTTCAGTCTCATACATCTCATCATAAATTAACTGATTAATAGCTGTAGAAAACTTACAGTGCCTGGTCACAGCCTATATTACACACTAAGCTTCCTTGGCCTTTGAAACAAGCGCTTTCTGTAAATTTTAAAATCTTCCAAGCAAATTGTACGTTCAGCGGAATTTTGGGCTGGCAGCTGGTGGTTGTTTACTACACTCCACACTTTTTCGACTGAGCACATCCCAGTGATTCTCAGGTGAGCCATCAAAGACTGACAAAGACATTGTGCATTCTGCAATTTATTAGCACGCTATAAGTATTTCACACGTGTCAAGATGTGGTGGGGGAGTGACCACACTATCCAGTGGGCACCATCCTCGGTGGTGGAATTCTGGCACTACTCCACTCTTTCGTCACAGCGGTTGGCGTACTCTAACATTTACGATTAGATCAATTTCTGTAGACAAAAGTGCTCCACCTGGTAGCCACTATCACTATCACGGTTCATCAGATTTTCCACTGCGTGAATTTCCACGGATTCTTCAATAATAGCATCCCACAAAGATGTCTCTGTGCCCAAATTTATTGCTTTATCGTACACCATCTAATGTCCAAGCTGTGGAGAAACAGTATTCGGCAATAGCAGACTCACACGGTTGAAAATACGAGTGCAGCATTTGTGTTCATCGTAGTATCGTTTCACGGCGTGCACAGTCTGACCTATATAAGCCGCACCACACTGGCAATGCATTCTGTAAATTCTAGCCTCCCACAGTAACAAATTATCCTTCACTGATGCTGGAAGATCTCCAATCTTAGTTTGTGGACAGAAAACCACTTTTAACTACGTAAATTTAAGGGGGAAGTGGTGGAACACTATCGTCTGCACGATTTGTTCTAATCAAAGATGACAGAGTACCCCTGTGTCGAGAGTGAGAGGCAATTCCGAGGACAGACTAGTTCCAGAATTCCACCAGAGACGGCACTGCCCGCCGGACAGGTGCGACAATCTCGAAATGTGCGCGAAATATTCAGAGCGTATTAATAAATTGTGGAACGAAATATTGGGGAGTGTAGTTAACAACTACTGACAAAACTTCTTCAGACAGAACATTTGTTTCTCATCGAAACAAAAATCTGCCAGATGAAGTTCATAACCAGTGGCGTTCTTTCCTCCAATGCAATCAGCAAAAACGTGAGCACTACTGCTTCACCTAACTCCTTGCTACACGACTCGCGTCACTGTGGAAGACCTGTCTGACACACCCACCCTGTAACGTCCTACTCCAATTTCCTACTATCCTATCAAAGGCAGGGCCACGTGTCAGAGCGGCCACGTTACATACCAGGTCTGCTGCAGTTCCCGCACAGCATTTTACGTGAGTACGGCCACCAACCACCTGTCGAGCTCTTATCCTTTGTACTTTGGTGTCAGTCAGACAGAATACTGTTCGCCCCAGTAAATTTCTCTCGAGTTAGCCTTATTTTATTTAATTACATTAGACATAAAGCAATGGAGAACACTCTGGACCAGAGGTATAAATATCTATGACTGGAAGTTAATTTGAACTCTTAGTACAGAAAAGAATCCAGTTTATAAATTCACTGCAGTATTGAATAGTAAACTTAAATCGACTGAGCGACATTTAGTGTCGAGCTAAATTAGGACACTATGTGCTCGGTAACACCGCTAAATCGGCTTCTGACACAATCGTCTTGCTTCGGTTACAGGTATTAATAGTACATTGTCGATACACAACACTTATTACTGAAGGCTCTGTATTGTACAGATGGAGGAAAGTAAGAAGAAAAAAACTTTTCAAACTTCTTCGACCTTACTGATAAGAAAAAAATTATTCCAAATTTGCACAGTGTGGGAGTGTTAACAACAACTTCTTTATTATTTAATTGTTTTTAACTTGTATCTATGGAAAATACGAGAGAAGGAAAGTTGCTGCTCACCATATAGCGGAGATGCCGAATCGTGACTGGCACAATAATTGAAAAATGAATTCATAATTTTATACTCTCACTATGTTGTGAACTGACAACTGCAATCAATTATGACGTGACACACAAAATTGTCAAAATGGATCCTCCTTGATGGTCAAGTAATGCCACATAAAATTTATGCAAGGTAGATTCAGCTTAATCCGGTTTCATTTTTTGTATTAAACTAAGATCAACTATTTTATACAATTGGGTCTTAATACAGTTAATGTACACATTCATGGCTGGAAATATTACACTTATTAAAATGTTCCAGATTAGTAAGTGACAGTCACAAAAATCTCTGCTAATAGAGTATGTCTGCCTCAGAAGTCAATTGGTCAGCACACGAGAGTGTCGAGCAAAGGGCCCAGGCTCAATTCCCGGTACTGCTGGGAATTTTTCCCTCGACTGCACAATGCCAGACGAGGAACTACGTGACTGTGGAGAAGCAGCTCCGAAATCTGGAAAATTAACAACGTCTGGGAAAGCAGTGTGCAGACACCCACATTTCCCCGAACTGCACGCGCACGGTACCAAATGGAAAAGAATGACACAATGACCAGTTGAGCTTGACTTTTTTAGTGAGTCGAAGTGTGAATCAGAGTTCGACAGAAGCTGCAAACTCCCTCCACCGCCCTCCCATACTTGAATATGTCATCCTCAGATGAGGACAAAATGTTGGGTTTCTCCAACAAATTCATTCGACCACAACACAACTGGCTGGAATATTTCCATAAGTCTGACATTTAATACTCACAATGCTTAAATTTGAGTGAACCTCCCATTTTAGGGAACACCACTGTAAATAACCTCTCCTGATGTCCTGTCCTGTCATGAGGTATATATGAGCATCAGAAGCAACATCATATTCGCAGTCCTAATAAATCCAGTTTGTGTAGGAAATCCATGACAAGAGAGAGAGGTCACGGTCACACTATTTTTTTTCTTCCGTCCATAGTCAAGCCTGTAAGACAAGTAATACTGCACGAAATGTGTGTGTTACTACACTCTGTGAACATCAAACGGAAGTTGAACAAAGACAACTGACACTGGGAAATAACTGGTAGCACAATACTAACATTGCCACACAGTTAACTTCAGTCACTACATACCTTACACAGTAGGTAATCACTATGTTACAAAACAATAAATATCTCACTCATTGTACAGCGATGCTGACTCAGGTTTTCAGGATTGCAAATGGGAAGCTGCAGTACAGAAAATGGCCCAGAGGTCACCACTGTGTGTGTGTGTGTGTGTGTGTGTGTGTGTGTGTGTGTGTGTGTGTGTGTGTGTGTGGTGAAACAATGTATTTAGTTACTGATAGTGAGATATGAGTGAACAGTGTAGCATTACATAATAAGTTATTTGTGTGTATATAAATTAAAAAAAAAAAAGTATTGTACACCAGCAGTAAATCGAATGATTGTCTCTAACTAGAAGTCTGTAAATGTATATGTATACAAATTAGCTCATTTTAAACTGATCTTAACTTGTAAATACTTTGACATGCCCTATATCCTTATAACAAGAGATCTACGCGTGAATAAAACTGCTACTGCTACTACTACTACTACTACTACTACTACTACTACTTGTAATCAGCTTTCCAGCACTACATTATGACAGGAGCGCCATACCTTTACTTCAGTAGGGAAGCGTCATCAGGTTAGCAGCTGTCAGATGCCTGGTTTGGTGTCAGGTCGGTACATTTGGTTTCTGAGGAGTCGTTTTGGCAGACTGCCGACCTGTAATATACGAGGCACTGTAGAGTGTCTACAGGGAACATAACTCAACAGGTCAGATACACTGTTTAGTCTGTGCCCCCACAGTGTAGCACGGAAAACAAAAATAAAACATATTTACAAAGCAACGGATGAGTGCATGTCCTTTACACCGATTACAGTGTGTGACGATTCTGGAGGATACGGTACAACTCAAATTTTTAAACCAACTTTCATTTATAAGTTAATGCAACAGTTGGTCATAAAGTTTTAATTATCACTTTAAAAAATTGAAGTTACATAATGAATGTTTTGTTTGCTGGCAGGTTCACGTACGCCTTCCCGGTACTCAGTGCCATAGCGCAGTAGGCAGGTGAAGTACTGCAAGAGATTAAGTGTGCAGCTGGGAAACAGTTCTTTCTTTCACTCTCTTCCTCACCACGACTACCTGTGTTCTTTATAATCAGCAGCCTGAAAAATATTACCTTACCAGCAGATTTAACTGGTAGTAATGTTGCATTTCACTGTTGATGATTTATGGTCCACTATTTTCTTTCATTTTTTTAAAGCACAGATAAGGATGCAAATGCTAGACAGCAAATCTCTACTGTAAAGAAGAAACAGAAGGGAGAAGCGTGTAACAGGACAAAAATGTGCACTCAGGAGTTGTATACACACTATATAGTACGATTAAAATTGCTCGACTATTGACAACTGTCACTTGGCATTATGGTGCCACCACACTGGCTGCTGACTACGGCTCGGTTACAGGCGACATACAAACACGTCGTGTCATTTCGAAAACACGGAGCAACGACGGCAGCTGCCACCGCGAGGTATTGCAGAATCTTAGGCTCTATTTATTAGAGCAGTCCGAAATTAGTGTAGTGCAATATTTGTTTTATCCATAGGTTATAGCTTTTTTAACTGGAAAGGACCATTCCATTTGTGTGTGGTGATTGTGTGTATTAGCTGACAGTAGTCAATCAAGGATTGTATACCTGTTGTAAACGTATCAGATCCTCTGTGCACGTGGGTTACTCCACAAATCTTTAATCAGATTGTGTACACACATAGAATGTCAATGATACTGAATTTTTAAGAAAAAGAGAAAAAAAATTCGAAGTCGTCATCACAAAATAGCTGGTGACACTCCAATTAAATTAATCATCTGCTCATTTTATCGATCACTAAATCAATTTTCAGGTGGTAGTGTTTCTATAAGAGGTTGGACACTGCGGACGGTCTACGGTGTTTCACACCTCCGCTACGAGAGCCGTCCAGCTTCAGCTTCACTATTTGAGTACGCACTGCACGCTGCGGAGTCCCTTCGATTGTAAATTAGTCTCTGTGTACAGGTTCTGCTGATGCACCTGGAGATTCTGTGGAGCATTATAGATAGGAATAGAACTATATCTAATATTCATAACAACAGGCAACGTACTAATAGGGAATTCAAGTAAAACACGAAGAATAGCCAGTGCTTGAGCTGTGGCAGCACCGCCATGGACCACTCTGACTGCTGCTGTCGTGCAGCAGTGCCGGTCAGGCACTGCTGGAGTCCCGACTGTTTTCAGTGTTTCACAATTCTGTCAGCACATATCGAAAAGACAAATACTGCAATAGAATAATTTGGGACCGTTCAACTGAATGGACACACAAAATTTCTCTTTAAAAATAATCTTGTCTGTAACAAGAAACAAACCAACTCTTTCCGTCGACACTGGGCATCGCGTCAAAGACGTGACGGGTGGTATTTGTTTGGGCTGACTTCGTCAACACGATGCAAAAATAAAGCTGCAAATATCAGCCAGAACATGGGACAAAATGTGCCCGATAACTCTTAGGAACGAAAATCGGTAGATAAGATACTCAACTTTCAATGTGTTATGTCAGTTAGAAGACAGGACAGACTCCGGTTCCACACACCTATCGACACTCAAAGTTGAACTATTATTCTGTACTAGGGGGTTCGTTTCCAGCTACCTAGGATGTTGGGCACGAGACTTACTTTAGTGAATACAAGGAGGAGGTATTCTTAGCCTCTTGATAGAGAGCAGTGTGCCAAACTGTACTACAAAACTGAAGGGTTACCAGTCATACAAAATCCTCAGATATAATATCCCACAGGTAAGCATTTGGGCCATTTGACTCCTTATATGTGCGCGTGCGCGAGTGTACACATGTCCTTTTTTCCCCCTAAGGGAAGTCTTTCCGCTCCCGGGATTGGAATGACTCCTTACCCTCTCCCTTAAAACCCACATCCTTTCGTCTTTCCCTCTCCTTCCTGAAGAAGCAACCATCGGTTGCAAAAACTAGTAATTCTGTGTGTGTGTTTGTGTGTTTTGTTCATTGTGCCTGTCTACCGGCGCTTTCCCGCTTGGTAAGTCTTGGAATCTTTGTTTTTAAAATTATATATATATTAAAAACAAACACCACTGCCAGAAAACTAAGTTAGCATAGGCCACTACACCGATGATGTATCCTTTATTATCAGGGCTGTACTGAGTTAGCTATGTGAAACAATAGAGGCACCACAGAAAACCTTATTATGAATCACCTTACACAAAATAAGGGTACGTTAAATTAAGGCCCACCTAAAATATTTGGGATACATGACGAACCACTGCTTTTGCATGAAAAATCTGATGAATATAAATTTCCACACAATGTGAGAGATGCACATCTAGCATGGAAAGAGTATAATTAAAACCTCTCACAACCATAATACACCCTCCTGGTATAACCCCCCCCCCCCCCCCCCCCCCCCCACAAAAGACAAACAAACTTTCACTCATCTGCAATACAGGATTGCGATTTCAGGTGGGGGCTCTGTAGTCTGTATGTAAAAGAGAATACAGAAAACAGCATAAAGTCATATTTATCATTACAATACATGAACCAGGTATAATATTGAATAACAAAAGTGCGACAGATGACAGCCCACCTTGCTGCTACAAGACAACTCTGTAACAGGTTGCCTCGTGATGGATTCTTTTTGTGGATAAACTTAAACAATTTTTAATTAAAATATGTACATATTTGCTCATAGGTCCTTGGAATCAACCAGGAGATGTCTCCAGATCCGCAGCACCGGTAACGTAGCGACTCACTGAACGTGATTTTCATTGCCTCTCCACTCCAACACGATACACAAACCTGCACGAGGTGTCCCCTGGATAACCAACTCTAGTGGGAAACTGGGTCTGTCAGCTGACTGTGTTGGGGGGCTGAGAAATTAACCTCACCTACGACTTATGGGCTAATGAAACGAAAAGCTATACACAAAAGTCTATGGAAGCCCACCCCTACAGAAAAGCCAGCAACCCTGTAAGTTGTGAGGGTGACACCTCAGTTTGCACAAGAGGCCAGCATCCTTTCTTCACAAAAACCTTGCTCTCAAAGGTACAAGTAAGCCTCAGGACACTGATTAATATATCAGACGAGGACAATGGCAAAGAAACAGTACACGAATCGAAACTTGGAATGCGAGGCATCTGTACAAGGTAGGAGCTGCAACTACTGTGACCAAGGGAAGATTCACGCAGCCTTGAAGCTGAGAATTATACAATCTTTTATGGAAGCTGTGAAAGAGGTCATCTTAGTCACTAACATTTCTGTGTTTGTACCTGTCAACCCAAGAATCCCTCTTAACAGTGAATGCAAAGCATAATACTTGTATGCTCAGCACAAAGTAGTGGCAGATATCACCCCAGCTGGACACCTGAGGATACTCATCAGTGAAACGAGAGCTAAAATTGGGAAGGAAAAAGAATTCCAAGGCAGAGCAAATCAATGATAATAGTACGAAGTTCATTAGGTCTGCCTCATCGACAAGTCTGTTCCCCTCCAGTACAAACTTACAGTGCAGGAACACATGTAAAACAACCTGGGTGTCTCCAGATGAGAGGACACTAAACCTCACAGACCCCATTTCCACAGACACGAGAGCCATAAGTTGGGTATCAGACATTAAGACAGCGTGTGGTGCAGTGTAGAGGTGACCTGTTTCTGGCCCGAGACTCATTACAAGTGCAGAGTGCAGGAAGGATCAGGGACAATCTACAGAAGGCTGTCAGATACCATGTTGAAAGGATAAAAGATGCAACTTGTTTCAAAGCACTCAGTGAACAAGATGATTGTGAAGACCTTGAACAAATATGGACAGACATCCAGAGCTCAGTGACACACAGCAAAGGAAATGGTCAAGAGAGACCCAGTTGGCAAGAAGATCTGATTCAGAAAGGAACGCGCCAATGCTTTGGGATCCCTACAGAAAAGCCAGGAGAAAGTGGCTGCAGGGAACAGACCTGGTGCAGCGTAAAGCACGAGTTGAGGAGGTTCAAAGAGCTATACAAGCAACTCCGAGAAGGGCAAAGAGAAAGTACGTTACAGACATTGTAATCGAGGCAGAAGCAGACTTCAGGGGAAACGAGACCAGAGAAATGTTCCGAAAGGTAAAGCATTTCTCTAAAGGGCACCAGACCACACAGAAGTTTGTCAAACACTCAGATGGTAAAATCCTATCTAGCAATAGTGAAATTGTCAAAAGATGTGAGGAGTATTTAATCAGCTTCTTAACTGTGATGAACCTGAAGTACGGTTCGATTTCTGGTCTCTTAACCACAGCTGCCTCCCACCCACACCGGATGAGATAGAAATGCAAATCAAATGGCTTAAGAAGAATAAGAGCCCAGGTGAAGATGGAACACAGGTCACTATGATTCTGGAAGGAGGTGAGGAACTTGCAGAATACACCAGCTGATACAATTCATCTGAACCAAAGAAAAAGTACTAACGGAATGGAAAATGGCTCTAATCTATCCAGTCCATAAGATGGATGACAAATCAAAATGTGACAACTTTCGAGGAATCGGAATTAATGTAACCTATGAGATCCTGTCCTTATACATAGAACTCAACCTTTGGTACAGTCATCGGTCGGCAAATTATCGGGGAGGTTTTCGACCGGGGCGGTCGACAGCTCGTTCTCAGACAGTTTTGCTGAAAAACTGAGAGAACACGATAAAGAACTACACATTCTGTTTGTAGATTTCACAAAGGTGCTTATGATTGTCTACATTGCAAGAGCATGTTCCATTGTTTAAGAGAGTGTGGATGCCACAGAAACTTGTCAACCCGATAAAGATTTCCCCGAGTGAAAAATGCAGAAGGATGAAGACGGAAAAACCGAGTAACTGGTGACTTGGAAACTGTGACAAGTCTCATGCAAGATGGTAGTTTACCTCCTAACCTGTTCCATTTTGTCCTCAAGAAAATCATACTCGAAACTTCTAAACAGAACTTCGAAGTGGAGAACCTGGTGTACTTAACTTACACAGATGATATTTTCTCAATCGGCAGCTCAGAAGAGGAATTAAAACAGACGAGCAGGGCACTGGAGGTGGCTGCCAGCAAATTTGAGCTACTCACAAACGAAGCCAAGTCGGAGTAGCCGCTACGGCTCGTCGACAAGGTCGAGATACCGAACAATCGCTGTGATGACAGACCAGTTCTACAAGATAGTTTGAAAATTTAAATACCTGGGAGCACTTTTCACAGAGAACTCATTATACAAAGCAGAGAACTAAGCCAGAATCCAGGCAGGAAAGCGTTTCTTCTACAGCCCAGCACAGCCACTTCGATCCGGATGTGTCTCGAGACAGTTCAAGACTGGGTAAAATAAACCTCGATTCAACCTGTGGTACTGCATGGCAGTGAGATGTGGAGTAGCTGAAAGCAGGACTGCCATAAACTTCCCTTATTTGAGAGAAAAGGGCTGTGGGAAATCTACAGTCCGGTGTAAGATGCAAGCACAAGTGAATGGAGGACAGACACAGCTAGACAAACAGACAGAGATGCCAGTGTACCGGGAATCGTCAGATACAAGAGACAACAGTGGGGTGGACATGTAGCAGGGATGCAAGACAACAGGTGACTACAGAAGTGTCCCGATTTCATTCCCACAGGCAGGAGACCGACGGGAAGACTGACGAAAAGTGAACGCACGGCCTCCACGAAGACTGTAACATTCGGCAATAGGTGTGGACAGACGGCAGCAACTTATAGAAGATGACGGAGAAGGGAACTTACGGCAACAATTGGTCTGTTAGGCCTGATCGCATAAAGGAATACACTCGCTTACAGATTTCTGAACTCCATTACCTGTGGGGCTATTTATGGCACTACCTAGCTCCAGTAAATTAGAAGTAAATATTTATTTAAAATTATGGTACGAGGGTCGGTCAAAAAGTAATGCCTCCCATTTTTTTTCTACTTAAAAAAATTAAGTTAAGTGAAAAATTTGAATTTGGCGCCATTCCTCAAACCACCTTCTGCAATCCACTGCAGTAGTAACTTTCTGTGTCAACAGGTGGCAGCACAGCAGAAGTTTGTAAGATGGCCGACATCGATGTTCGTTTGAGACAGCGTTGTGTGATTGAATTCTTGAATGCAGAAGGTGAAACGCCCATACGCATTCATGAAAGACTGAAGAAGGTGTATGGTGTTGTGACAGTGGATGTCAGCACTGTTAGACGATGGGTTCGTCGTCGTAAGGAAGCTGAAGGGCAAACACCGTTGACTGACGAAAAGCGGAGCGGCAGGCCGGTGAGTGCAGTGACTCCACACAACATTCAGCAAGTTGATGACATCATTCGTGGTGACCGTCGGGTGACTGCAGATGAAGTGTGTCGCATTATTTCTCTTAGTAAAGGCAGTGTGATCACGATTATTAAACAATTGGGGTACTCAAAAGTTTGTGCACGGTGGGTTCCAAGAATGTTAACCGATCAGAATAAAGAGGCAAGGAAAACAATAGCCTCCCAACACTTGCAGCGCTTCCGTTTGGAGGGAGATGAGTTTCTGAAAAAAATTGTGACCGGGGACGAAACATGGGTGCATTTTTTTGAACCCGAATCAAAGAGGCAGTCAATGGAGTGGCGTCACACAAGCTCGCCGAGGAAGTTTTGCCTCATCCCCCATACAGCCCTGACCTGGCACCATCAGACTTCCATCTGTTCGGGCCACTAAAAGAAGCTCATCGTGGGATTCATTTTGAAGATGAGGAGGCCGTCAAAACATCCGTGCGTCAATGGCTTAGGAAGCAGAGCTGTGATTTTTACCGTGCTGGGATACATGCCCTTGTTCAAAGATGGACCAAAACTGTAGAGATGGGCGGAGATTACATTGAAAAATGACAAAATGATCCTCAATGTTGTGGTTTTCAGCCTATGTAATTGCATTTAAATTTCCTGACAATTAAACGTAGAAAAAAAAATAGGAGGCATTACTTTTTGACTGACCCTCGTATATTGATAATTTATATTTATTTAATATACCGTAATACTACACGCAACTGAGGAAGACAGGACTACAAAAGATGAAGACGCCATTTATTAAAAAATTTTGAAATTGCAGTATGTAACGTATTTCTGTCATACTTGTGATATAGTTTTATTACTCTAAACCGGGACTTCGCACTCACAGATTTTGTGCCCGAGCACTTGCACCTGCTCAGAATCCTGTCTGCGAGCGGTGCAGCTGCGACATGGTGGGGAATGGGAGGTAACACGTGCACTCACCGCTGTCGACGTGACACGGGAGGAGCACCACCTGTGAAGTTGGGGAGGGCCATCTGAGCAGCAGTGGCTATTTAGTGTTGTGTAACATTGGTAATGTCTTCCAGACCTCAATCTGCAGTGGGAAGAGTCTTCAGTTTTGCAAGGCACTGTTATCAAACATGGCAATTGTGCATTGTGTATGTGATATAGCTAATAACACTCGCAGACCGGTCATAAATTTTTGTGAAGAATTCATTACAGCACAGCCAGTGATGATTATCAGACGAGTACACGGTGAACCTGAGGTCGAAATGAACTGCTGTTTATCAACAGCAGTGAAGAACACTCTTAGCAGTGTTAAAGAAGACTGCAGACAATACAGGTTTATCGTGTAATTTATTTGTTTCTGTATCTAGAGGCGGAGGGCCAGTCCCATTGTTAATAAACCAAGACTTTTAATGCAAATGAATCAGAAAATGAAAAAAGCTTCCAGTACCCAGAGAAACCCTGGGTGTTCTCTGCACGACTCAGCAGGAGAATGTATGAGCAAAGAGTGTCACTTTGGAAAGTGTAATGGGTGTAGTTCGTACAGTAATAAGATACGAGAGCACTGATAACGTAATTGTCGGGTTCAAATTAATGCGAAAGCTTGAAATTTGTGTGTGTGTCTGTGTGTTTTTTTATTGTGTCTTTCTCGTTTGCTAAGTTACAGCATCTTTGTTCAAGTTGAGCAACCCTCCAGGTTATGATCTGTTGAAAACGCAATCCGTCGTCTGCATACGAGCATTCAAAATAAAAAATCACTTCAGGAAGAACGAGATTGATAAAGGAAATCCAGTTCGTGTTCCAAAATTGTCGCCACTGAAGGTCTCTGTTACTAACAGATTTCAAATGCTATCCACCTAGTTTACAGAAATTTACAGCTTCAATTTAACAATGTGAGAGCACTATACAGTGATTTTTATCCACTTTATTCTCCATATTCAGCAAACACTGATGACATTCACATTGATCTGCAGCCTGAAGTAACTGCATGTAATGAGATGGGGCATATCATGACAAAATCAATAGAGAGATTTCTACAGGTATTTCCTTCAGCATCAATTTTTTTCCGATTACACGAGACAGCTGCAGGCTCAGTATCGATGTTGCATTTACCCTACATCTGTGAACAACTGTTTTCAACAACGAGGAAAGATAACACACATTTAAGAAACTTTGACACAGGAGCCTAAACTGCATATTGCACCCAAGATGCAGGCCACCAGTCTCGTGACAAACAGAAAGACCGAGAAAATTAAAAGTGGGAGAGTTGACTAAAACTCAGTACATCTCTGATGTCACCGGATTAAGAAATATGTACCGACTTGGTGTTTTTAGTTTAGTTTAATTTATAGCAGTGACACACTTGTGGTCCCAAAATTAATTAGCCTGAGAATTACACAGCCTCTACACGGCTCCCCCACCCCGCCCCGCCCCTTCCCTGGGCTCCGGACACACACGGAAGGGGGCGCAGCACTCACTGCTCGCAGCAGTGTGCTCGATGTCTCCTCGTCGAGCACACCAGCTGGGAAGCCAATAAAGTGGCACAATCCATGAGCGTAAAGGTTACGTGGGCCTCAGTCAGTCTTCTGCATGTTTTTTTGTGGCT
This sequence comes from Schistocerca gregaria, assembly GCF_023897955.1. Lineage (NCBI taxonomy): Eukaryota > Metazoa > Arthropoda > Insecta > Orthoptera > Acrididae > Schistocerca > Schistocerca gregaria. The sequence goes on along the minus strand of NC_064930.1, from coordinate 143,673,468 downwards.
GAACACCTCACTTCTTTCTGTACCACATCACGAGTGATTATGTTTATGAATGTTAAGAACGTAACTGTCTGTTGACAACAAACTTAATAATGAAGTAGATATCCTGTGACGCTGTTGCCAATACGCCCAGTCGTTTAATGAGCTGACTACGAGAGGTTCTACAGTGGACACCACACATTATCCTGATTTCAAGCTTTTGACCCACGAGCACGTTTTTCCTCACTGACGACTTATCCCGGATTCGGATACTGTGCGACATTAGTGAATGAAAACATGAAAAGTAAGTCAACCTTTTGACACATTCACCTCAAAATTTATATCTCAATAATATCCGTAATGCACAAGTTGCAGAGCTAAGATCCTTAATAATATCAGTACCATGAGAATTCAAATTCAGAGTCTTATCAACACAAACATCTTTTCATTTAATTATTTGCACTTGTGCATTATTTTGAGTAGTCTGGTTAGACATTTTGCAGTACAGAGTTGGCTGTATTGTGTTGCTGTTTTTTTTTTTTTTTTTTTTTTTTTTTTTTTTTTTTTTTTTTTTTTTTAAATCAGAGTTCAGTTAGTCTATTTCCAGATCACCAGTTATTTAGTTTTACAGTCTGTGCAATAACGGCAATGACAGTACCTCAACTGGATCTCTTCTCTTTTACCTCTATACAAATCTGGCACTTACTCGTTAATCAAACTTACAGTCGTGCACACTTCAAAAGTTGGAGTGATGCACAGCAGCAACTCTTAAGAGTGAGGAAACATGAACTGGGCAGATCAAATTTTTTAAAACACTAGAACGGCTGACTCTTACATCTGTTGATATACTTAGTCGTTTGGTGCATACAGAGGAAACACATTATATGGACGAACAGCAACAATCCATACACAACCGTGACAATCACGACTGACATCCCATTTACAGGACTTAAAAGAAGACACAGAACAGTTATACAATTTGTAACAATAACAAATAATGGCAAACAGTGTTTATTTTTCTAGTAATGGATTTTAGTCATAAGAAGTCCATTTTGAGACCTGTATTTAACTCCATTGGTGATGCATGGAGCTGACGTGCAGGGCTCTTGTACATGCTGAGAGGCATCTGTCTCTCTGTGTCTCTCTGTGTGTCTCTCTCTGTGTCTCTCTCTCTGTGTCTCTCTCTCTGTGTCTCTCTCTCTGTGTCTGTGTCTCTGTCTCTTCCCCCCCCCCCCCCCCCCCAGGCACTCCCTCTTTGAGAGAGTAGTTGGCGACAGGTAACAGGTGCCTCTTAGCATGCACAACCAATCCAAGCATCAGCTCCGTATGTCACCAATGGAGTTATATATTGGTCTGAATATTGTCTTCTTATGACTGAAACATGTTACCAGAAAAATAAACACCATTTGTTATCTAGACTGCTCGTTTCTGTTAAATTACAGTAAAAGATCGCTATTGTCCCACTTGTGATTTCAAAAATTATTAGTTATGCAAATTATTTCACAATTCCTATTACAGACTTCTATGAGTTGTAGTAGGTATTAATAAACATAATGAGAATATGTTCAGAAATGATCCATTTGGTTGTAAAATCAGATCACTTTAAGACCTCCCACTTAACACAGTAAAAAAATAGCAGTAAATTTATCTCCATCCTACGTCCAGAGAGCGGGACTTTGTCTGGTCAATTTCCGATAATAAAATACCGACAGCCGTTATTTTTGTTTTATTTGTTATGCAACCAGTTTCCGCATTGCATTATACCATCTTCAGGCCTGGTTTCTAACAGGGAGGGGGGGGGGGGGGTTAATCGATATATGCAGACCTGAAGATGGCATAGTGTAATGCCGAAACTGGTTGCCTAACAAATAAAACCAAAATAACGGCTGTTGGTATCTTATTATTGGAAAATAGCAGAGACAATGAGCTCTGAGCTGAGTGCTCTACATGAGCTGCTCAAAGCACCAACCCTGCTGCTCACTGTACAATGTGTATCAGCGATCCACACTTCCACTCAACACACGGTCACAAATCCTCGTGCGCATCCACGGAGCATCAGCCTGACCTCCTATTAGTGAACATACCAGTGTCTCCAAGCTGCTGTTGTACATGAATTAAAATTGTATGTGATGGACTGACACAATGCAGGATACTTCCTTATATCTATACCTACATCTACATCGGAAAAATATATTAAAAACAAAGATTCCAAGACTTACCAAGCGGGAAAGCGCCGGTAGATAGGCACAATGAATAAAACACACACACAGAATTTCGAGCTTTCGCAACCGGCGGCTGCTTCGTCAGGAAAGAGGGAAGGAAGAGGAAAGATGAAAGAATGTGGGTTTTAAGGGAGAGGATAAGGAGTCATTTCAATCCCGGGAGCGGAAAGACTTACCTTAGGGAAAAAGGATAGGGATTGGAATGACTCCTTACCCTCTCCCTTAAAACCCACATCCTTTCATCTTTCCTTTTCCTTCCCTCTTTCCTGACGAAGCAGTCGTCGGTTGTGAAAGCTCGAAATTCTGTGTGTGTGTGTTTGTGTGTTTTATTCATTGTGTCTATCTACCGGCGCTTTCCCGCTTGGTAAGTCTTGGAATCTTTGTTTTTAATATATTTTTCCCATGTGGAAGTTTCTTTCTATTTTATTTACACCTACATCTACATCTATATCTATATTCTGCAAACCACCATCAGGTGTGTGGCAGTGGGTTCGTCCCGCTGTTCCAGCTATTAGGTTTCTTCCCGTTCCATTCGTGTATAGAACACAGGAAGAATGATTGTTTGAATGCCTCTATCCTCACAACCCCTATATGAGTGATATGTAGGGGATTCTAATCTATTTCCAGAGTAATCATTTAAAGCCAGTTCTTGAAACTTTGCTAATACTTTACGTCTATCTTCAAAATTCTTCCAGTTCAGTTCCTTTAGTATCTCTGTGACACTTTCCCACAGATTAAACACACCTGTGTATACATTTAATATGTCCTGTTAGTCTCATTTGGTAAAGGTCACACACACTTGAACAAGATTCTGGAAACGGCCGCATGAGTGATTTATAAGCAGTCTCCTTTGTAGACTGATAGCACTTCCCCAGTCTTCTACCAATAAACCCAAGGCTACCACCTGCTTTATCTACGACTGAGCCTGTGTGATCATTCCAATATATATCCCTACAAAGTATTACACCCAGGTATTTGTACGAGTTGGCCAATTCCAAAAGTGACTCAGTGATATTATATGTATAGGATACTACTTTTGTTGTTGTTTGTAGTACACAATTTTATATTTCTTAACAATTAAAGCAAGTTGTCAATCTTTGCATTACTTTGAAATCTTATAGAGATGTAACTGAATATTTATGCAGCTTCTTTTAGATAATACTTCATTACGATAACTGCATCACCTGAAAAAAATCCAATGTTACTGTTCACACGGTCTAAAAAATTTTAATAGGATGCATAAGAAATCTACTCACCAAGCAGCGCAGAACACACATAAAAGGTTACAACTAGGCAAGCTTTCAGAGCGAGTGGCTCCTTCAAGCAGAAGAGGGGTGAAGGAAAAGGACTGGAGAGGTCTAGGAAAAGGGGGTGATTTCAGGAAAGTCACCCACAACTGCGGGTTACGGTTTGCAAGGCCATTAATAAACAACATGAACAGCAAGGGTCTCAACCCACTTGCCTGGGACACACCTGAAGTTACTTCTACATCTGATGATGACTCTCCATCCACAATAAGATGCTGCGTCTTCCTTACCAAAGTCCTAATCCAGTCACTAATTTCACTTGATACCCCATATGATCATTCTTTTTATAATAACTGCAGGTGCTGAGTCAAGTGCTTTTCAGAAATCAAGAAATACTGCATTTAGGTGATTGCCTTGCTCCAAAGGTTTTAGTATGTCATGTGCGAAAAGTGCGAGTGTGGTTACATATGATCGATGTTTTTGAAATCCATGCTCATTGGCATTGAGGTGGTCACCCTGTTCATGTTACATCGTTTTGTTTGAGCTCAGAATACGTTGTAAGCAGTGCTGTTTTTCTTGGAGAATGCTGAGGGATGCATGCCCCTAAACTTTTTCATCGACAAAGTAATTTTTTTTACGACGTTGAGAACTTTGAAGAGTGCCAAAGATTTATTTCACAGACATAAATTTTTTTATTTCATTTTTTGTGTTGGTAATTGCAACAGATTCGGTGTCAGTGTAGTTTTTGTTGGGAAAAGCAATGTCATTTACTGTTTCAAGCATTTCGAAGCTGCGGCGACCGTTGTCGAGAACTGAATCGCTGGCAGCCAGTTCGACAAGCATGTAGTGACCTCGCCCGCTAATAGTGGGCGATAGATATCTCTACAGTCCCGCTACCACGATCCTTCGCGATTCATTGCCATCTTTGTTTTGTTGTTCTTTATTTTTTTCCATTTGCTGTTCCGTTCTTGTCAGTTGTGTGAAGTTTTACAGTGTGTCCTATCTTTCGTTGCAACTTGTAATTTAAATGGTGGTGAGAGATGAGCAGAAAACTAACAAACTATTTTACTTTTTTCTCCTGCATCTAAAAAACCAAAAACTTTCAATAATTTGTGTGTGAGCATAAAGCCAGGAAGTTCAAAATCAGTGGACGACGAAAGTGATGAAGTCGTGGCTAAAAGTAGATGAGTGGTATCCCATGCTTCAGTCATTAGTAATTTTCGCTGCATTATATCCAATGTCGGAGTACCCTTAAACTTTTTTTTAGAAAAAAAGCACTGGTTGTACGATTCTACAACATATCGATGTCCAGGCTATTTGGCGGTAATTCTGGGAATCACTTCTACTACCATTTTTGTAGAAGAGTGTAACCTATGCTTTCTTCAAACTACAGGGCAGAATTTATTTGTTCAAGGGATTTCGATAGGTTATTTGTGCGACTTGCTCAATTCCAGCAGTGACTCATTGAAATTACAGATATACAATACTAACTTTATTCATTTTGTGAAATGCACAATTTTACATCTCTGAACATTTAAAGCAAGTTGCCAATCTTTCCACCAATCTAATCAAGACCTGACTGAATATTTCTGCAGCTTCTTTCAGATAGTAGTTCATTATAGAGAACTGCATCATGTGCAAAAAGCCTGATGCTGGTATTGATATTGTCTCCAAGATCATCAATATACAACATGAACAGCAAGGATCGCAACACATTTCCCTGGGGCACACCCGAAGTTACTTCTACATCTGACAATGACTCTTCACCCAAGATAACATGCTGTGTCCTCCCTACCAAAAATTCCTCAATTCAGTCACAAATGTCACTCGATACCCCATATGATCGTACTTTTGGCAATGAGGGTAGGTACGGTAATGAGTCAAATGCTTTTCGGAATTCAAGAAATACTGCATCTACCTGGTTGCCTTGAGCCAAAGCTTTCAGTATGTCATGTCAAACAAATGAGAATTGTGTTCCAAGCGGTCAATGTTTTCGGACTCCGTGTTGTTTGGCATTGAGGAGGTCATTCTGTTCAAGACACCTCATAATGTTTAAGCTCAGAATATGTTCTAAGATTCTGCAACCAATCTCAGTCAAGATTTTGTGGATCACTTCTGCTACTCTTCTTGTAGGCAGCTGTGACAAGTGCTTTTTCCTAGGAACTGGGCCCAGTTTTTTGTTCGAGAGATCTACAACAGATATAGTAAGAAGGGGGGCTAACTCAGCCACAAATTCAGTATAGAACCTGACTGAGATTTGTTCGATTTTAATGATTTCAGCTGTTTCTCAACAGCACTGACACTAATACTTATTTCATTCATCTTTTCAGTGGCTTGAGGACGAACGGTTCTCTTAGGTTTTCTTTTGTAAAGGAATATTTGAAAACAGAGTTAAGCCTTTCAGTTTTTGCTTTGCTAACCTCAACTTCAGTTACTGTCTTATTTGCTAGAGAGGGCACACTAACTTTGTTGCCACTGAAGCCTTTACATATGACCAGAATTTCTCTGGATTCTGTGAAAGATCATTTGAAAATATTCTGGTATGGTAGTCATTGAAGGCATCACACATTGCTCTTTTGACAGCCATGTGTATTTCATTAAGCGTTTCTCTATATATAGCCTTACACTTTGTTTTACATTTACTATGCAGTGATTTCTGTGTATTTAGAAGTTCCTTTATAGTGACTGTATACTAAGGAGGTTCCTCCAACAAGCTTTGTGCAGGAGATTTTAAAGTGATCCATTCTTTGACTTAATTTACATTGAAACAGTACATTTCCGGACGTGGATTCCTTATCAAAACTTTAAACCCTTCTACAAACCCTAGAAGACTGTAGCAGGATTTGTGAAACAATCTATTTAAGGATAAAATTATTTTACATACTACCAACAGTTAACATTATTAACGTGTTTTCTTTGTTTTTATGGTCTAATAATGTGTTGTACTATTTGATTCTTAATGTTTGTATTTTTTAGCAATGTACTGTACTATGCATTTACATTTCATGTTCATTACTTGTGTTAGGTATATTTATATCAATGTATTCATAATACACACATCTTATGTAGATGTGGTCTGCACTTTGTTCAACGCATGACGACATCAGTTATTTGCTCAATGTTAGATGATGTATAAAAAGTTAGCAACATAGTACCTGGCCCAAGAACTGTTTGTAGCTTAAGAGAACTATGGTAGGAATATAAGATGGAAGTGATTGCTCCAAACCACTTAAGATACTCCAATAAACTGATGTGAAATGTGTATGGTAAAACACAAATTGCATTTACTCAGTTGTACACAGACACAGCTTAACAATCAGTAATATCATGTTATCAGCAATTTAGAATTGACAGATTAACATCTTACAAGGTCTCTGCCTGATTTAGGATGATGCAATAGTAACTCACATCAATATGCCATGGTTTTTCTCACAACCAAAGTAGTTGTCTAGTGTCTCGTAAGGAAATACGCTGTAGTACCATTGTCAAGATACTGGGGGAATGTACTTAGTGCATAAAAGAGAGAGCTAATTAAACGCTTATTCGACCCATCCTAGATTACTGCTCAAGTGTGTGTATACCAAAACAGAACTAATGTGGTATACTGAACATATCCAAAAAAGGGCAACAAGAATGATCACAGGTTTGTTTGACTCGTAGGAGAGTGTCAGCGAAATGCCGATAAAACTTTAACTGGCAGGCTTCTGGAGACAGATTTTAAATATCCCATAAAAGCCTACTCACAATGTCTGAAGAACCAGTATTAAGTGAGAAATCCGGGGATATACAAAAGGGCAGTCAAATGAATATCAAACACTGTCACAACTGGACCAAGAAATGGATCCGTTCAACGCATTACAACATTTATCCCACGCGGAGACGAGACTATCAATTACCGTTCCATAGAACACCGTCGGCCACTGACAGATCCACAATTGCACCGACTCCTGCATATCTACGCCCTACTTAGATCGACATCCACACATCTGTCTTCAGGTTGTCAAAGGTGTGAAAATCACATGGCAAAAGATCCACACTGTACTGAGAGTTCTCCAGTGTTTCCCAACCAAATCGCCTACGCACTGTCTTCGGCAGTGTGGGGGCGAGTGATTTCGTGTAACAGGACGATTCCGCCCAACAGCATTCCTAGGCATTTTGACTCCACAGGCATCTCATTTTCTGCAAGATGTCTTCACAGTGATGTAAACCGCTGTGAAACTCGACAAGTGAGAGGGCCCCCTGCAGTTGGAGGAGATCATCGTGACCATACCGGAGTACACGTGGACAGCTCTGGATTTCGTTGGAAGGGGAGATGCAGTATATATCCACTATCGGCTTTGCCGTCTGCCCTCAAGCTGTCTGAGGAAATTGCCCTGTGGTACGAGAGCACCCGGTCTCACACCACCGACTTGACAAACACTACGCTTCAGTGATTTCGTTGGGAAACACTGTAACATCCTCTGTACAGCTTATATCCCTAACCACGTGATTTGCACTCCTTTGGTGACATAGAGAAAGACGCACATGGACATCGGTTTCAGTCAGATGAGGAAGTGCAAGAGCGGGTGCAGTTGTGGATACATTGGCAGCCGACTGTGTTCTACCCTGGTGGGGTAAATGTCTTAACACGTATGGTGATCACTTTTTCACAGAACTATTCCACGGTGCCACTGTAGTGGATGTTCGATTTTTATCTGACTACCACTCACAATATGGCCCTCCCTCCCTCCCTCGTGTCTCAAGTACAGGGACTGAAGACACGACGAGGTTAATTACATCGCACACATATGTGAGTGGGATGAGGAGTAGATCTTATAAGATGTACGAGAAGAATCATCCTCTACTGAGAATCATACAAAAGTCTGCAAAGTAAAGATGTGGATGTCTATTTGTAAATTCATTACCAACAAAATAAATTTCTCAAATGACCAAAGTCCCTGTAACTTCAGCCTCAATATTTTTTTCAAAACTTTAAGCATGATACTACATTATGTGAAAGTTAGACCGCCTCCGTAACACAGGGGTAGCGTTACAGGCTACCACGCAAAAGGGGGCAGATTCAATTCCCGGCAGGGGACTGGGTGTCGTGTGACCATCTTCGATTTCATCATCACTGACACACAAGTCATCGAAGTGGCTCCAACTAAAAAAAATTCAATATGGTGGCCAAACCCCGAAGGGGATATCCCATCCAATAAATGTCATACAATCATTTCATTTCATTTTATTTCACTATGTGAAAGTTAACATCCTGCAAGGAAACAGACTCTTTTATGACGCCTGAGGCACATCATCTAAGGAAAAGGATGGAGAATGCTATGGTTAGCAGAGCCAGTGACACGAGGAGCTGCTCGGGCCACAGAGCCGAGAGGGATGACAGAGGTGCCCCTAGCGCAAACTTTGTACATGGAGTGTATAATGATTTGCTACCTAGATTTAGAGCCTAAGGAACAGCAACTAATTTATGTGGCAGGGAGGACAGGGTGTCAAATGATGTATCGTCTGTACGGAAAAGTGGAGGTGGGAGTGCCAAAATTATACGTTGCTTGTTTTGAAAAATGTTCTCTAGCCAGCCCTGACAATACATCAGGTAATTTAAAGAAGTAAATTACATCAGCACAACAAGAAACCAGAATGAATGTCTCACAATGTTTAACCAGCCATCTGCCTTTACTGTAATAAAATTCAATTCAGTTCAATTCAATTCACACAGGTAGCAGAAATACTGTTGCTTATCTGGAAACAAACTGACCAAAACTTTTCAAATAATACAGTTAAGTTCAGCATAACTTCAATGATACGCACAGTAATATTTCGAGACTCAATGACTTCAGATTAATGTTCAGTTGACTGTCTGAATGAACAGACATTAATGACGACCGAGAGCCAACTGACCTTAATTTGAAATAAATCTGGTAACTGCCAATATCATGGCATAACCTATGTTAGGTACAGATACACCACCTATTAGTGACACCTCAAAATCTGTCCCAGACCAGGACTCGAACCCGGATTTCCCACTTATCACGAGTGGTAGCCTTAACCTCTTTGCCTACCTATGCACGCCTCACAGGCCAACCCAAACTTTCATATGTCACACTGTCTACATCCCATAGCATAGACCCCTACATTCGTCCAGAAATCCGGAAGGCTGCCGATTGCCATTAATGTCTGTTCTTTCAGACGTGCAAGCAAATATTATATGCCAAGGTGGGCATACGTACGGGATGCAGACAGTGGGAGAGATGGAAGTTCGGGTCAGTCCGGCATGTGAGCACAGTAGTACAGCTGTGTCGCACAGATGATGCCGAGATATTCGCAGAAGCAAATGTATTTCGAATTAACAGATTAATGTGCCAGGTTTTTGAGGCCTCTTTTCCAACCTGAGGATGAACAGCTTCTGCTATAACTACAGTAATGAAAAAACTGGAAAGATTAGGTTAACTCATTTCACACATTATCACTGATTAGTAGCATAATATTTATGAGTAACTTGTCACTTAGAAGAAAGCACTTACTACATAAAATAAATATATTGTATCTATGGTTTGTGTGTGTATGCTTTGTTAACACCAGTGTGAACTGATAGGGGGGAAAATACCTTAAAACAGTGACTACATCTATCATTTGAAAAATAGGCGAATCAAAAATCTGCTCCTCATTTTCAAACAGTTTCATTCACAAATACATAACTACAGGAAAGAATTTTATACTTTCACCTTCTTATTAGCTTTGGTTCCGATGGGGCAACATCAGTATCACTAAAATCAGGCTCCTACTATTTCTCCTTGATACATACTCAATGTAAATTCACGAAAACATTCTATATTATAATAGTCAGTCAGCATATGATTTTTCCTTCAACCCAGAACTGTTTTCTCAACAATATACAAGAATAAGGTGACAAGATATTTAACTTTAGTGAAACTTCATGTGGAACCAAATTTCTTTTTTCATATGACAACACATGTAGACATTTTGCATGAGAATATATTCAAGAACATGTCCACTGTTTACTATATGTCTTCTGAATTTACCTCACAGCGCCAGATATTACAACAAAAAGTGTGTTAAATATGGCATGACTGTAGACATCAAGCTACACTACGGATCAATGTGTCACCACAAGTTCCATCTTGCATTCATATTTGTTGGCTTTGTCAACTCAAGACCAAATTATCATAGGCAATACAGTATTCATAGATAAACACAATATATGCCATTCTGCTCTTGGCCTGGCAACACTATTGGAAATAGTGCATTTGGGTAAATTAATAAATGACAGACCATTGTAAATTCATACGGATTTATACTGGGAAGAACCTTAATTGGAAGACATATTATTGACCTTCTCAAATATGTAAGTTCTGTAACTACTGCATCAAACAAAAAACTTTACTTGGAAAGGAAAATGTCAAAAAAATGGCTTATTTTTTCTATTTTCACTCAGTAATGTCGTTTAGTGTCAATCTGGGAGACTCTTCACTGAGGGTGTAAGTGTTTTTTGCACAGGAGCATGGAATTCGTAAGAAGAATGAATTGTATCCAGCCACAACCTCTTGTAGACCACTCTTTAAACAGTTGGTTATACAGACAATAGCAACTCAGTACATATACTTAATTATCATGTCTGTCATCAACAATAAACTTAGCCTTAGTTTGTCACAGAGAACAGTGAGGTATTCTGCCATAAAAATCGTTGCCCCCACATCCAGAACGGAAACAAGAATCTAACAGAGAATAAAATTAACTTCAAACAAACTGAAATCATATCTGCTTCACGTCTGCTACTACTCCATGGCATTAATCTGTTCGCAAAATTAATAATACATATTATATCAAACACGAAATGCAGATGACATTTACTGTTTTTTTTGGAAAAGGATACAAAATATTACATACGCGTATAAATTCAATTTCACAAAAGAAACGTCAACTCTTTGTGAAAGATGCGCTATTGATGAAGTATAGTGTTGACAGCGCCCGCACTCCTAACACCGCACCGCTATTTCGTCAGGTGTTCTGCAACGAAGTAATTACATAGCAGCAAAGAGCTGCTGCACTTTCACTTCTTGCAGGATTTCGAAACGTCAACTTGTTACCGACCTTCAGTGCTGCCGGCAGGGTAATAGGAAGTTCACCTCCTGGAGAACTCACCTGAAGTAATGCCAGCACCAAACTTAAGTCGTCATCCTCAAACACTGCACAACTACATTTAAGAACATTAAAATATCTCTATATCACATTTCTTGCAACACGATAACGCAGATGAAAGGGTCAGATTAAATACGTGATACAAATTGCCTACGTAAGTACTATTTTGTTGGCGTTACGTGGCGAACTGTCATAATATGTATAGCAATGCTTTAATTGGCATAGACCACCAGACGCTACAAGGAAAACTAAAGTATTATATTATACTATTGGGCAATAGTATTAATGGCACCTCTGCACCTTTCACTTGTCCTTATCACAACCGATACACATCAAAGGAACGTGCACTGGTTTGAACGCTTACATTGGATAGCATGCAGTCACATCTTACTTACGAGAGAAGCGTTCTTTGAAGTCAGTTTCTCCGGCGATTATTAACCTATTTGTACGTGTTCCTATAACTCTCTTTACAGTAACAACAACCTTCTTAACTACCGTTACATTAATCTGATGTGTTGTCAAACCTCAGCCTATGGAATTGTTTTCTGTAGAAAATCTTACACTGCACGCCGGGAAGCCACAGCTGACAACAGCAACTCTGATTCCGGTGATATTTTCCATACGATATTTCGGTCGAAACAGAATCAGGTCAACTTGGTAACAAGAGGTTTTGCATTTACTTTCTTTAAAAAGACTTCGCTGTCTTGCTGTGTGCCGGAAACATAAAATTTAAAACAGTTTTAAATATTTCGTTGTTGGCAGTATGCAACGACAAGTGAGCACCGACGTATCGCGAGCTCTGCTGGCCAGTTCCCGTTTCTCGCCTGAGCGTAAGGTAGTGAAAGCTTTGGATTTCTAGAGTAAAGGGAGAAAAGCCATCAAAATCCTATTCATTCCTAGTGCGCGTGTGTTATTCGTTTATGCGCTAACTGTGAACACTTCTTGGACAGAAATCGGAATTTGTGTGTGATTTTTGAAACGAGCAACGCAATGATTTGTGATAATCAAGTGTGTTAGTGTTGGTACCTACGAGCTCTGCATCCCTGGTGGTGGTCGCACGGATTAAAAACCTCTGTACAGCCGATCGCAAGAAGTTGGTAAGTTATAAACATCAGAGATGAATGTTATAGGCCCTTCTTGCGTTTCAAGGATATGCATTAACCATTCTTATCTGAATACGTTGGCTGGATACCCGAATAGTGTCTGGTTTTGGGGCAATTATGGCCGAAAACAAAGATTCTGCCAAAGTTCACGGAGGTGCTGGAGATGTTCTGCAGATATATTATGACGCCTGCCTGGAAATGCCTATACTGTAATTCGTATTTGCTATTGAGAAAAATAGCTGGAATAGTTTTACATTCATTTTGTTTTAAAAGTATGCATATTTTAATTGCTGTGGCTTTGTTCGAAAATATATAGGGGGTAATTGCTATTTTTTTATTGTTAGTATGGGCCATGCAGTTCTCTAGATATCTCTCCCTTACGTCACAGATTGACAGAAGCCGTTTGCCCTCTCAGCGTCAACCTAACCACAAAAGAAACCGACATTATTCATAGTGGTGTTTCACTCAATATTCACGTATAACCTAAATGAAACTGCCAAAACTAATCGATGAAATCCTGCGACTGGGAATTTTTTAATTTGTCTAAACTCACCCTGCTGTTTCACACATTATGCACGTATTACTTAACTGGAGCTGCTAAAATTACTCGATGAAATCCTGTATCTGGAATTTTTGTAATTTGTGTAAACACGCCCATTGATTTATCCTCCTTTTAATAACTCGACTGCACAATTAGGGGCACTTTTTAAGAGTAATGTGAACTGTATAAGGACCATTTTTCTTTTTTAAGGTTAATGTGAACTATATAAAAATATAATGACCATTATACTCCTGTGGAACATATTATTACTATGGTTAGTACATTTGTCTGTTGCAGTACTGACATCAAGGCATTGCCATGATCGCATCGAAGTACAATTGGTTTTGCTGCAATGAAATAATTTGAGTCAAAAATAGGTGTCATAAGAATGATAAGTAATCGGGATGAGGTAATTGGAGTAGATGCTATATGTAGGTGTATTATTTTGGAATGTCTATATCCGTATACAGTTACAAGAAGGATAGAGTTCCACACACACACACACACACACACCACTCGATGAAGACTGTTACCTCTTCAATTCGATATGAGTACTGAAGCCAATGTTGGCAGTATATCATAAGAAGTGAATAATCAAACTGTGTTTATATGGTTTATAAGGAGCCAAATGGCAATGAAAAGCATGAAGAATCTTCTTTACCTTCAAACACTACTACAAGTTTTCTGTTTACATATCACTAACTTCAATTTTGTTGGTATTCGGATTCTACAGTCTGGACTAGTCTTTCCTAGAGAGAACAGATGTTAGGTTTAACATGCTGTTAAGTACTACATCTCTACGACCGAAGAGGTCATCCGCAGGGGGTAAAAAAAAAAAAAAAGCAGAAGTTGTTTCTTTAGCACAAATTGTGCTTTTTCTGTGTGTGTGTGTGTGTGTGTGTGTGTGTGTGTGTACACACACAAACACATACTACTACTACTACTACTACTACTACTTGCATGTTATTGGTGATTTGTGTTTATTCATAACTGTTGACTGTAATGGTCACAAGCTCACTGCAGTTTCACAAAAATTTAGAGTAACTTAAGCAAAGTCCACCATTGGCTTTGCATGTTTCCAGTCAGCATGTACCACTCTAGAATAATATCATTTTGCAGATATCAGCAAATAGAATTCACTCACTCTTTATAGCAATTTATGTCTGTCAGTGTATTTGATTTTTATCTATTGTTTCATTTCTCTGTCTGCAATGTGTAAAGACAAACAACAGAGCTTTATGTAAGACCACCAGTTGTTGTAACAGTTGTTATTGGTTATATTCATTCCCTTCATTCATAGATGGAAAGGCATAACATATCGTTAAGATTCCAGTAGAGCAGTAACTGGTAACGCAATGACTTTAAATGGCTTGATTCCACCTACACCCGAATTATTTATTTCTAAAGTAATTGTTGGAAATTCGGCAGATAATTAGTGCATTAGGATTAGAGCAAAATTACGACACAATCCGCACATTTTTTTTAAAAAAACATTCGCGAATTTCTGTCCTTTTCAAAAATTTAATCATTTAATTTACGCGTTCCAGATAAGAGCTCGTATCTACTTCACAATTTTTTTTTTCAATCTATACAATTTTCTTGTATTATCTTTAGAAGGTTGCTTGATTTAAGGTGGTGGTGGGGTGTCAAATGTTTTGGTTAGTGTATCTGAGGAAATGCAAGAAAGATATTGAGATTAAATCCTTATATGTAACGGTAGTGCGTGTACCCGTCCAAATACTCCCACCTCCTCGACCCATAAAATTGTAAGAAGATACAAGGAACAAAACTCCAAATTGCAGTATTTCGCAGCACGAAAACGTTTCAAATTATAAAATCCGAAAAATGGAAAGGAGGTAAAGTGAAAGATAATACACTAGTAAGGATCGAAAAATCAGTGGAAACTTTGTAGAGAGGGAAAAAAAAGTAGAAGTCCATAACAGTAAGTCAGAAACAAGGAAGAGGGCTGATATGGTCAGGAAAAATTGAGTAAGGTTTTTACGTGGTATTCCTTTTTTTACGTAATGATAATGAACAGTAGGAATCATTGAAAACGAATTTAAAGGAATTGCGTTCAGAAATCCGTGCAAAGCTTCTCAAAATACAACGACAAGAAAAAGATTTGCAGGTTGACCAAAACAGCATATGGTCATTGAGGGTGATGTGTTGTGTTCATAGTCTAGCTTTATAGTTTAATGAGTGTACATGCCTGGTTGACTGAGAAAGTTCTGGTCAATGTTAAAATTAACAAATGTTCAGGACGCATATAGGGCGTCAGTTCGGATACATCATTAACTGGCACGGTATATCGTGTCAAGAAAGTGAAATTTCTATTGTAATCGAGGTCTCTGAGCAGCATTTTCCATGTTCGTAACTTTTTCTTTGCTGTAGTCATAGCTGGCCTCGAGTCAGTCACATACAGAGTTTTGACGTGTAGGAGGTAGTAACTCGTCTTTGGATTTAAAGAAAATTCTTTATGGAAAACCATGAGGAGTTTATATGACGTGAAAAGTGATTCAGAGCAACATCGAAACGGAAATAGCCAAGGTGAAGTAGTATTTAAAACAACACAACTTCCCCGGTTTCGCTGTTCATCTGCCCCGTGCCATTTTTTTCGGATTTTATAGCGTCTTTGCGCGATTGTGAAGCGCGTTGTAGCCCCGCAACAGCGGGCTCTGTTTCTCCAGCTCGGCGGATTCCCAGTGCAGCCATCGGCGCGTCCGCCGCCATTGCGGAGTAGCCGGCTGGCCACGTAAGAGAAGCTTCGAGAAGCCGGCGTCTCCACCGCGGCCGAATTCTGCGGACTGTTCTCGCCGTCCTGTGTTTGCAGCTTCTACTACGCCAGAATTTTGTTTCTTCTGAATTATAAACTTGGTCTATTGCTTGTCTCCTCACTCTGCGAACAAACGAGCGATAAACTATTGGTGACGTATCGCCAGAATTCGGTCACCCGATTCGACATCACACGTTAGCGATATCGACTGTTGTTTTGATGGTCATTAAAATCGCTGTTCTTTCGCTTTCCATTACGAACAAGACGTCTGAGAACGCAGTACATTCAATGTGTGTAGTCAAACCAGCCTGGAATACCTACTCGGATACATTGTACGATGTGAGCCAAAGGGTATCGAGTATGCATTATACACTGTGATTAAAATTAAACTATCGCTGCTTGTGAGGGCCGCCACGAGAAACGAGTCGTCGTAGGCTAGTGAAACCTTGTGGAAACATTTGTAGGGACATGCGGAATAGTAGTAACGAATAAACAATTGAAAGGAAACACATTTTAATTTACACATTGGAGGGTAACATTTGTTAATTGCATACAATGTTTACGTTCTACGTTACGAACACTAGTCAATGTGACGACCACCTGCATCTACAAAGGCGTGAAACCGCAATAAAGATACCATGTCACAATTGTCCGCAGCACCCATCTTAAAGATTGCGCACTGCGTACAGCATTCCCAGCCGGCGCAATTGGCTGTCGGTCTCCCCCAGAGCAATACCCAAACCGCCATTTACTTCGAACTTCCGGATCAAATCCCCGTGCCGAAAGAGCCTTTAATGAGTCAATACTTGCGAAGGGCTTTCGAGGAAAGCCTGCTCACCTTGTCCAGACCCGTGTTGACTGACTGCAACTATAACCGAAAATTTATGCTTGTGTTTCAACCCTATGTCACCATGCAAGTATGACGTATAACTGCATGTCGTGACACTATCACTACTAACAAAGCAAATCCTGCAGCACACAGTCTGACCATCATTCCTATAAAGTTTGATATCCGTACCGGAAATCGTTACCCGTCTGCAGTGGCCCAGGAAGCGTAAGTTTTAATTATAATCACCCTGTACATGCCTCATGTATGTACGAATATCTGGACAGTTTATTGCAGAAGAGCACATTGTCACAAAGGGAAAGCTGAACTATAAGAGACTTCGAAAACTAAAAGTGATCAGGTGCCGGACCACAAGTACGGAGGTATCAGGTTACACCCCAGGCTGTGTTTTTTATCAGTCACTTACCACTTGTTTCGCCTCTGACAATGTTTGTGGATGTGAAAAATATAGAGTTACACCGGGTTTTTGTTGAATTGTAGCCAAGTAGATAGGTTGTTCCGAACAAGATTCCTGTTGATTACTGCTTCACGTTGTTTTTTTTCTGTATCCACATGTTTATAATTTACACTCAAGTGCTTGCACAGATTTCAAAGAATAAGTTCCAGTTTGTTTCTTTACCGTATCGTTCTCTTAGTAGCCAGAGGGAAAATTGAGCACCCCGAATCTTTCGTTCAGAGTTGTTATTTTGGTCATTTATCCCTACGTATTAATGTTGCTGTGGCGTAAAGTTCTGGTAGAAAAAATGAAGTACCTTAATGGTAGCAGCAGTGACTTGAGCTCCATTATGTTACGTTCACAGTACCTGGAAAAAAAAAGTAAATAAGCGGAAATTTTAATTTACTGTACTGGCAAAGCTCTTTGTGGGAAATGCAGGTTGTCTTATATTTTCCATGTGTTGTGCACAACTTTTCGGTATGTTTTTCACAATTACATCTTGAAGCCCTCAGATACTTTTCATGTATTAGCATTATATATGTCAATGTGGGTCAAAGGGAATATGCGAACCTGTAGACCTAAAGGACTCAGGTTCCACTCCCACCTCGTCCTGGGATTTTTATCTCTCACTAATCACTCCTTTCGCCTTTGGCAATGTAATTATAACTATTAACGCAATGGTTTTGCGATCTCTCTCTCTCTCTCTCTCTCTCTCTCTCTCTCTCTCTCTCTCTCTCTCTCTCTCTCTCTCTCTCTGTGTGTGTGTGTGTGTGTGTGTGTGTGTGTGTGTGTGTGTGTGTGTGTAGAAATACTGCCAGGAGCAACTCTACTGGCTTTGATAACCCCTGTAAATTGTATAACGTAGAGTTGGACTGCATATACGTGACAAGTGTAGCTGTTGAATAGATGTGGTGTGCGTACTGTAATACCTTCGGTACACACACCATCAGATTGACTTGTCGCTCTAACGAAGTAGGCGAGTGTCAGCAATATGTCTCGTGGTCTTATTGTGGCATGTTAATCTTCTGCCGTTAGGTCAGACGATAGAAATGCCACTTGCACGCTTAGAGTAGCAGATTGACGGTGACCAACTTGATTAATTTTCACACACATTTATTAAAATAATAAAAAGTGTAGACATTACGTAACTTGATTCTGGATGCTGTTTACAATTGACGATCTAAAGTTCCTTTGGTCTTGGTACGTTAATCTTATTCTCACATATCTCTGCTACTTGACAAAGTGTCTATTCATTTATCTTCATGGCTATGTACAGCGATATGGTTATCTTATTAGGCGCAAACTGAAACTTGACTATAGAGTGGTACAGACAAATCCAGACTGATGGAGACTGACTAATCGGAGGCCTGTACACTCGTTATAATACCTCGCGCGTTCCGGTATCACTGCGCGAGTGTGATCCGCGAGGAGAAAAGGTTCTACGTTAGCAGCAATTTCATTGGCTGCGTGACATATTAATACGCGGATCGGCGGAAGCCGAATTTGGTCCGTCTCTAAGGCAGCGCCATCTCGAAGAGCGGAGACGGACGAGCGAGGCGCCTGCGCTGTTGTGCTTAGCGGGGCGCGCTCTAGTGGGAAAGTTGTGTACGCGCCGACCACGCGGAATTGTGTACCCAACAATAGATATGCTCTAAATCAGTGGTTCTTAAACTTCTTGGATCCGCAGCTCCCTTCCTCACCTGAACACCTGAGACTGGTACAGACAACTCGGCGACATGCAACTCGACGTGTGGAATAAACAAACTCATGTTTCGGGAAAAAAGATAGTGTCTTCTTTATTAGCTGTTGACATGATACATTGTAATCTACTTTTCATTTTTAGTTTATTTTATTTGCATTTGATTCGTGGTATGAAATCACTAGGAAGGACGAGAGCGTGCTTCATCATCATCAGTTTCCTATTGGAAATTGGAACTCGCATCCGTTTCTCCACACACATTCGCAGTCTGCATTTGGTGTTGATGCTGAAGAGCACGCCTCACGTAAGTGTAATGCTGAAAAAAGGTTTCAAAACTTGCGGATATTCCCAATTCTCAAGCTCCAGCGCTCAAACACTGCTGACGAAGGAACTTCGATTTCGATGTGGAGTCCAAAGAAATACTAATAAATTACTATTGCTCTTCCATGGTAAGTGTTGGGTTGGGTTGTTTGGGGGAAGGAGACCAGACAGCGAGGTCACCGGATTAGGGAAGGACGGGGAAGGAAGCCGGCCGTGCCCTTTGATAGGAATCATCCCCGCATTTGCCTGGAGCGATTTAGGGAAGTCACGGAAAGCCTAAATCAGGGTGGCCGGACGCGGGATTGAACCGCCATCCTCTCGGATGCGAGTCCAGTGTCTGACGACTGCGCCACCTCGCTCTCGTTAGGGGTAAGTGTGGATGGAAGGATCTCTGATCCAATTATTTTGACCAACTTCAGAAAGTAATCGCCGAATTCCATTGAATGATCGAACACAGGCTGAACTCTTCACTCAGTTCGAAGTCATTGTCTTTTAAAGAGGGGAGAAATCGTAAAATGTATATTTATCACCCAACTTCTACTAAATAACGCCGCGAATCCCCTGGGAGCCACAACGCGCAGTTTCAAAGCTTGCTAGAAAAGTTGAAATTAAAATCTCCACTATTACCAAATTCCGTTTAGATGCTTAAAACTTTAATAACGCTTCTAGTTGTTTAGTAAACAACTCAAAATCGCCAGCAGGATCCCAGCGAATGTTACTTCGAGCTACACACGAATTTCTGCGTGTACATCACCAGCATAAAAGAGATTGTTGTTGTCTTCAGTCCTGAGACTGGTTTGATGCAGCTCTCCATGCTACTCTATCCTGTGCAAGCTGCTTCATCTCCCAGTACCTACTGCAACCTACATCCTTCTGAATCTGCTTAGTGTACTCATCTCTCGGTCTCCCTCTACGATTTTTACCCTCCACGCTGCCCTCCAATGCTAAATTTGTGATCCCTCAATGCCTCAGGACATGTCCTACCAACCGATCCCTTCTTCTAGTCAAGTTGTGCCACAAACTTCTCTTCTCCCCAATCCTATTCAATACCTCCTCATTAGTTACGTGATCTATCCACCTTATCTTCAGTATTCTTCTGTAGCACCACATTTCGAAAGCTTCTATTCTCTTCTTGTCCAAACTAGTTATCGTCCATGTTTCACTTCCATACATGGCTACACTCCAAACAAATACTTTCAGAAACGACTTCCTGATACATAAATCTATATTCGATGTTAACAAATTTCTCTTCTTCAGAAACGCTTTCCTTGCCATTGCCAGTCTACATTTTATATCCTCTCTACTTCGACCATCATCAGTTATTTTACGTCCTAAATAGCAAAACTCCTTTACTACTTTAAGTGTCTCATTTCCTAATCTAATACCCTCAGCATCACCCGACTTTATTCGACTACATTCCTTTATCCTCGTTTTGCTTTTCTTGATGTTCATCTTATATCCTCCTTCCAAGACACTGTCCATTCCGTTCAACTGCTCTTCCAAATCCTTTGCTATCTCTGACAAAATTACAATGTCATCAGAGAACCTCAAAGTTTTAATTTTTTCTCCGTGGATTTTGATAGCTCCTCCGTTCTTTTGTTTACTTCATTGCTTGCTCAATATACAGATTAAATAAAATCGGGGAGAGGCTACAACCCTGTCTCACTCCCTTCCCACCCACTGCTTCCCTTTCATGCCCCTCGACTGTTATAAGTGCCATCAGCATTCTGTACAAACTGCAAATAGCCTTCCGCTCCCTGTATTTTACCCATGCCGCCATCAGAATTTGAGAGTATTCCAGTCAAAGCGTGTTAAATAAGCACAGTTATTATGTTTGGACATGTGAGAATTCTGGCCCACGCATGGAACTACTGGGACTCCGTTATTAGAGCAGCAGTGGAAATTAGACTGTGTGATGGTAACTTGGTCAGAGTCGCTAGATATGCACGTAGCAATGCGTGCAAGTGTTCACGTGATAAAGAAACAGCACAGAGGATGCCTCCTCGTAGCTTACCGCCTGGTGGTAGCTGAGCAGCAGGCGCAGTCGTAACCTGTTGATCTGTCGACGTAGCATCCGCCATGTCGTGACGTAACGCAGCTAGCGAGATGCCGCCCTCACTAGCTCCCCCCACCTTCCCTACTCCTCACTTATTCTATCCTTCCACACATCCTTGCCCCTCCCTCTCGTATCAGTTATCCTACCCACACGCCACACCACTTCTTACCCCGTCTTTCCCACCGCCTGTAGTCCCACCATCCGCCTCACCTTCTACCTTTCATCTCCATAGTTTTTCCTTCCTAACAAGCACTGCCATTTTACTTACATCCCCTTAACCTCTGTGCAACATGTTCTCTCCTCCCACAGTACGATGGTGATCCCATAAGTACCCGACCCAATACAGAAAACACAAAAAATTTGGAAAAAAATTATTTATTTTTCTTTTCCCTGCGATGTTGAATTCATTAGATTCCCTTTTTATAATGAGAACTGTCTATCCCTTCTAAATAACCATTAACTGCTGACATCACGTCTTCATTTGTAGAAAATCCTCGACGTCCGAGCCATTTTTTTCAAGTTTCGGAACAGAAAATATTCGGAGGGGGCGAAAACTGGCGAATAGAGCGCATGATGTAGCAATTCAAACTTTAATCCATTGATTTTGGCCATGGCAGTAACGGACTTGTGAGCTGATGCATTGTCCGGAAGAAACAACAATTTCTTCTTGGCCAAATGCGGTCGTTTTTGCTCGATTTCTTCGCCCAAACGTTGCAATAATACTCACCGTTGGTAGTTTCCCCATTTTCGTGGTAGTCAATGAAAATTATCAGACGCGCCTTCACAAAAAACCGACGCCATGACGTTGCCTGCAGATGAAACGTTCTTCGCCTTCTTTGGAGTCGGTTCTGCAACTTGTGTCCATTGTTTTGAGTGGTCTTTTGTCTCGGAAGTGAAATGGTGGACCCATGTTTCATCCATGGTTATGAAACGACGGCCGGAATGGCCGCGCGGTTCTAAGCGCTACAGTCGGAAACCGCGCGACCGCTACAGTCGCAGGTTCGAATCCTGCCTCGGGCATGGATGTGTGTGATGTCCTTAGGTTAGTTAGGTTTAAGTAGTTCTCAGTTCTAGGGGACTGATGACCTCAGAAGTTAAGTCCCATAGTGCTCAGAGCCATTTGAACCATTTTTGGTTATGAAACGGCGCAATAAATCAGCTTTGTTGCTGCGAAACTTCGCCAAACACTCAATTGAAACACCTTCACGACACAAACCTCGCAACAGTTTTCTCATGTCCAAAATTTTCAAATAATATGCGATGTACCGCGACGAGCGAGAGTAGAGCTTTGTGTGTGTGTGCTTTTCTCTGCAGTCGTCACCTCATTGGCTCGACACTTCGAAGGTCCTCTTGGCAGCTCGTACAGGCTCAGCTACCCAATATTTTACTGTTGTCAACGAAGGAGCAGACTCTCCCAAAGTAGAATCTGGCTCACCTTTAATATTGGTTTCGCTGAGGCCTTCCAAAGAAATTGTATCATATAACCAATTTCCTCAATTTTCACAAGTTCGCTATTGATGGCTGCCAAACAAATACTAAACAATTTGACCTCTTCAAACTTGAAACATATGCTCGATAGATCATATAAGTTCTAATCCAGAGGTATTTTTCGACAACGACTGCTATCTCTCGGCCACGCCAGGTACTTCCCACTCTGTGCATGTCCTTCTGATTTTAAAGTCAAAGTGCAGTGCTCCAGTGCATTTTCATTGAATAATTTCGCCAGTATATTGTATACATTTTTTCGACCTTTTACCGTTCTTTAATATTTTTAATGTAAAAACGAAATAAGCCCTCATAATTTTTTCTCGTCTTTATTATACTGGGTGAGTCTAAAAAGATTTTGCAACTTTGGAATAGAAATTTATTGAGATAACTTGCAGAACACACAGAAGTCATTGTGTAGCAAGCAACCTCAAGTTTCACATGAAGTCTCAAGTATCATTTTGGTTTGATGCTACTACCATTTGTGATGCGGCAAATATCTCACCTGTAACCAATTTCGTCCCACACTCGTTACAGCAAATCGGACATGACTTTTGTAACGGCATCGTAGGTGCGATTTTTCAGTTCGCATAAATTGTTTCATAGCGGAGGAACATACACACGGTCTTTAATTAAACCCGAGGAAAAGGAATCCACTGGCGTCGGGGAAGAAAACACACACACACACACACACACACACACACACACACACACACACACACACACGCGCGCGCGCGTGTGCTTTCGTCAATGAAATCGCAGAAAAAGTAACGCCGTGGTGTCTGGCTCGCAGCCCACCTACACCTCGGAAACGATTATCGAGGAAACCTCAGCTTCTGGCAAGAGTAATTTTTAGGCCTGGTGGGAGGTTCTTTGTAGTATTCGGAGCGAAATTCACGCGCCGAACAGTTGTTGCAGAGTTCGTTTGATGAAAGCAAAACACAGCGTGCTCGCTCCGCGTCGCTGAATACAGCCATTTTGACTGTGCACTACGCTGGCGCTCCTGGTGGCGGAATGGGGTACTGATGTACTACGCGGAGCTGACTCAGGTTGTTTGTTACAAACTGACGCATGTAGCCACTCCGTCAGTTGTTGTTGTTGTCTTCAGTCCTGAGACTGGTTTGATGCAGCTGTCCATGCTACTCTATCCTGTGCAAGCTTCTTCATCTCCTAGAACCTACTGCAGCCTACATCCCTCTGAACCTGCTTAGTGTACTCATCTCTTGGTTTCCCTCTACGATTTTTACCCTTCACGCTGCCCTCCAGCACACAAATTTGTGATCCCTTGATGCCTCAGAACATGTCCTACCAACCGATCCTTCTTCTAGTCAAGTTGTGACACAGACTTCTCCCCAATCCTATTCAGTACCTCATTAGTTACGTGATCTACTCATATAATCTTAATAAATTTTTAGATCATTCCAAAGTCATAAAGTCCTTTTTGACTCACCGTGCAGTTTTTAAGGATGGTCTTGGTTGACTGCTGTCAGCGCAACCCCCCACCACTTCCCCTAGATTGAGCGGAATTAAACCCCAGTTAATAAAAAGAGCTAAGCGGCATAATTTGGTAAGCCTGTCTTGATAGCTAAAGACAACCAAACAAAAAAATTATTCAGCGCAGAAAGAACATTAGGATTAGCTACAAGATCTGGCCGGTTATACACGGCAAACGACGTCGTACGCGAAGAGGACGGACAAACCTCTTTTTTTCCTCCAAGGTTTCAGCACAGTTAACCGCTACATACCGTAGCCCAATGTCGTAAGCCACCCCTGCAATTTTATTGCTTTTATCAATGAGTAGAGTTAATTATTACATACTGCAGTCTGGCTATTTAGGACAATTAGACGATTAGGCGTCGGGCATTACTAACAAGGGTAACTCCCCATCGCATCCCTCACACACACACACACACACACACACACACACACACACACACACACACCTGTCTCACTACATTGTGCTCTGTGTGCGCGTGGGTGTTTTCCCTACAAACTTAAAAAAGGAAGTGCATTCCGAAAGCTAGTGAAGCTCCGTACCTTCTGTTCGTGTACGTATCGACGACGCAGCTCTCCTGTATTTCTTAACGTCTATGGCCACCGCATTGCGTGTGTAACTCCGAATGATAAACATTCCATCGTACTACTTACAGGCCGGCCGGTGTGGCCGTCCGGTTCTAGGCGTTCAGTTTGGAACCGTGTGACCGCTACGTTCGCAGGTTCAATCCTACCTCGGGCATGGATGTGTGTGATGTCCTTAGATTAGTTAGGTTTAAGTAGTTCTAAGTTCTAGAGGACTGATGGCCTCAAATGTTAAGTCCCATAGTGCTCAGAGCCATTTGAACCATTTTCAACTACTTACAGATACAGGATGTGCAGTGTCGTATTTATCCGCCGATACCAGACTAGCGACGTTTGATTAAATACGAGTGTATGAGTGCAGGTGAATGACACGCGAACGACGACATACGGATGTTTCGGTCTGGCCGTGAAGTGGTCAGCCAAAATTCTTAAGGCGAACACACGCAACGAGCGGGGAATCGGGGTAATATATCTGAAGTGTGAAAATCAATGGAGGCAGAATGTGCAGGGTGATCAGAAAGTCAGTATAAATCTGAAAACTGAATAAATCACGGAATAATGTAGATAGAGAGGTACAAATTGACACACATGCTTGGAATGACAAAAGTTCAGAAAATGTCCGACAGATGGCGCTTCATCTGATCAAATGGTTGAAATGGCTCTGAGCACTATGTGACTCAACTGCTGTGGTCATCAGTCCCCTAGAACTTAGAACTACTTAAACCTAACTAACGTAAGGACATCACACAACACACAGCCATCACGAGGCAGAGAAAATCCCTGACCCCACCGGGAATCGAACCCGAGAACCCGGGCGTGGGAAGCGAGAACGCTACCGCGCGACCACGATATACGGGCTTCATCTGATCAGAATAGCAATAATTAGCATAACAAAGTAAGACAAAGCAAAGATGATGTTTTTTACAGGAAATGCTCAATACGTCCACCATCATCCCTCAACAATAGCTGTGGTCGAGGAATAATGTTGTGAACAGCAGTGTAAAGCGTGTCCGGAGTTACGGTGAGGCATTGGCGTCGGATGTTGTCTTTCAGCATCCCTAGAGATGTCGGTCGATCACGATACACTTGCGACTTCAGGTAACCCCAAAGCCAATAATGGCACGGACTGAGGTCTGGGGACCTGGGAGGCCGAGCATGACGAAAGTGGCGGCTGACCACACGATCGTCACCAAACGACGCGCTCAAGAGATATTTCACGCGTCTAGCAAGATGGGGTGGTTCTAATAAAACCGCATGTCATTCCAAGCACGTGTGTCAATTTTTACCTCTCTACCTACATTATCCCGTGATTTATTAGGTTTTCAAATTTATATACAAAATTTATATACAAATTTATATAGAAACCCCGTGACTGAAAGGAGAATAAGGTCTCTCATCGGCTCTCTCTATATTCAAGAGTAAGAATGAAAAACGAAAAGAATAAAAAGGGCAGACGTCACCGCTGACGACGATGATCCGAGCAGTGTGGGAATTTTTTTCTGAGTTTGACGTCGCAAGTTAATCGTGAACTGTTAATGCAATGAAGGCAAAAAATGCCCTACTGTAAATGTGTGGTGTTTGTACTTTCAGACATGTCCGAAGCAACATACACTGTTTTTGATCCAGCAGCCAGTATGATTTAAGACACAAAGGAATTACAGACATTGATTGCGAGCGGGCATTGGCTTATCTCGGTGGGGAAAGTCGAAGATTGGTGGCGGGCCGGGATTGGAAGCCGGTTCGCCTGGTTACTAGGCAGCCAGCCGGACACACGGGCACCGCAACTTGACGGACTAGCCTAGCACTAAAGGTACGGCCTGCTTGCCACTGCGCCGCTGGTGATTCACTCACTTCTGCAGCACATTTAGCCGTGTGTTTTAAAGAAGTGCGCTCAACCGTCTGATGCACGGCTCTAAGTGATCAGCGTCTTCAAACGGAACATGCCGCATATTTAACAACAAAAAATCTAAGCTAAATGAGTCCAGAAGCATTTGTTATGATGAGCATGAAACAGTTTTTTCCCCTGCTACCCTTTATTTATGGCGAAAGCAGATTTCGCAATTATTGTTGCGGTATTGCGGTGTCGAGTTTGAACACCTGTTTTCGTAATTAGCGTTAAATTGCCCTACCGAATACTCAGCAGGACAAAAGGGAAGCAACATTAGTCCGCAAGTACAAGGAAAACTCCATCACTAATTTAAAGCTCTATGTCGACTTTGTTCCTGCTGCTCGGTAGTAAGAAAATTCGCCCAATGTCTCTCTTTCTATACGAAATAACGCATGTACCTTAGGAAACAGAATCTATAAACGTGCCTTTATGATTACGTATGCTTTACATTTTTATCGGATCCATCCCATAAAATTTTGTCTGCAAATTCTTCTATGAGGTTAGGAGAACGATTACGAATGTTCAAGAGAATACAATATTTTATTGTGAGCAGCAGTTTTGTTTTTTCCTATTTTGTAATCTATTTTATCTGTTTCTATTTCGTAATTAAATTACCATTAAACACTCCTATTAACTCTTCTCACCTTTTTTCCTGTTCAAATGGATTGGAAAATAAGCAACAGAAACGTAAAAAACGAAAAAGCCGAGAAATCGATAAAATTAACTGAACGGTTAAGTCGAGTTCCTGCACCCTTCCCCGTTGCGACCAATATTCTCCTTCTTCTTGCATGTCTCCGTTCGGAGTGAATTCTGTGCTGTTTTCGCCTCGAAACGGATAGCCAGAAGCATAGCACTGAGGCATTGTTCTACTTACAACTTGGAAGATACTTGCTACGCTTCACACGGAATAACGCCGGCTCCCACAGTGGCCGCTAATGTCACGTGGCGCCGTCTGAGCCAGTCCTGAACTGCGGACGGCGGCAAAGGCAGGGGAAAAGAGGTTTACGCTAGCACGTCTCCCGCCAGACACAAGTTCTCAACTTACGCCCTCATAATGGGCAAGGGGGCACTGAGTCAGTAGTGTGCTGAGAGTTTGGGCCTGACGGTGCGTGCTAGGGTAGTCTTTGCCACTGTGTCTGCACGACTCGGTGGCCAGACAACCTGCCTAGTAGCCAGGAGACCCGGCTTCTGATCCCGGCCTGGCACACATTTTAAGCTTTCTCCGTCGTGTTAAATCAGTGCCCATTTGCAGCCGACGCCTGTAATTCCGTTGTGCCCTTCTGTAACGTCAGGGAAGCCGGCAAGGCTGATACGAGGGGACACAGCCGCTCTGCGCCCTCACGCTCTCACACTCACCAGCAGCCGTATTGACTCAGTGCGTGATGAGGGCGGCCAGCCCTCAAGAAATCCGCTGTGACCGTGTATCGCTCAGAACACGCCACTCGTGCAAGCTCTCCGGTTCGCCCTGCTGTTAGCATCGCCCTAGAATGCCGCCCTACCGCGCTCGTTTAGTCTACTATTCGAGAAACGACGTCTGTCGTTTTCCAGGGCTATCTGACCTGCTGCCTCAAGCCGTCGGCACACCGGCCGGGCATCAGAGCGTTGAGCGCGCCCAGTTTCTGACGTCACATCGTGGAACAGCACGTTCGGGAGTCTCTCCGAACGTGCAGAGCAATATCTGGCATGTCAGATGTTCTGAGCGTTGGCCAATGAGGTGGCACAACGCCACCTACGTCACACGCACGCCGTCTCCCTTCAGTACAGAGGTGTGAGACGCCATATTGGCATCCATTTCGAGCCAGTACGTATATATGCCGTTTCTGAGCACCAGCAAATTGAGAGTCACTAGAAAACCCGTTGTTAGTTGTGTTATTCGTTTCAATAAAATAATGAGAAACATCACATTGTGGCAAAAGAATTACTGTAACTTGCGTGTTACGAGGGTATGCTATTTGAAGGCAGCGACACACTGAAGAGCCACCCAAAACGCATTGTTCTTCAGACACTTTGTTATAGTTAAATTTCAATTACTAACATCATTATCTACGATTAACTTTTCTTAGTAAGAGGTAACGTAATGTGGCTTAGAACAAAGAACATGTTGTTGGTTTAGCGTAATGAGTGGTATTGCCGGCACGGTAGCTCAGCCTGTTCGGTAAGAGGGTTACGCGCCCTCTGTAATAAAAAAAACTGAGTTATCATCAACGAACTTAAACGGATCTCTTACGACGTCCGCCCAAAGCAGACACAACGAACAAAAGCAAACAATATGAGATTTTTTTTTTTAAATGTTGCGTCTCTGTCCAGTAATGACTTTTTGTTCGAGCGGTGGTTCGCGACTTAACACTTCCAATTTTTTTCCTACCATTCGCGTTTTTATTACTTTCTCATACTTCTTTATTAGTTTGATGTAAGTATATGTTATAATATTTGATGTTATTTAAATAGAAGCTCACCCTTTGTTCTGCAGGACAGCTTGCGATATTTGTATAAAGACAATTTGCTCCTCCTCCTTTTACGCTTCGTAATTCACATGTTGCAAAGATTCTGCTACTGGGTAGGAACACAGATAAAGTAAGACTCACTTTGAGGTTTTATTAAGATGTGGGAATGATGAAATAATGTTTATCTTATGCGTAGAAGTATTCCAAATTTGTATCGCCCTGTTTGTAATGGAAATTTTATAAGCCTGGCTGGACATGGTACGTACCTTTTCGTGGATGATGCACGAATATGTGCGTTTTAGTGGAGCTAATGTGGAAATTTTACGCGCGCCCCTTGAATAGACAGTCTGATATACGAATTAGTAACATCCCTGAGCTGGCGCTGGAGTGCGTTGCGATCGCGTGTGCCACGTTGGGGCCCCACGTACCGTGTGCACGGGTCGCATCGTTCCTGAGCTGAACTCGGCACGATCAACGTTGACGTTCGACAGCACGGCCCGTGTGCCGACGGCTTCAGGCTGCAGTCACAGTGGCACCGACGGCGCCTCCTTCCGCCGACGGCCGATGCGTTCCACTCAGTGTGTCGCACATTCGCGGTCTCTGAGCGACCGACCGCGACGCCTCAAAGACAGTCGGCGAAATTCAGATCGGCCCGTTCGCTTCTGTTGAACTGGCCGAGGCTCCCTCTCGGAAAACATGTATTGTGCAAGACTTGTAAGCTCGGTACATGGAAGGCAAAGTTTGTCGCATCCTAAAACACAGAGTCCGACAGAAGAATTTATACACACTTTAAGGAACGAGAAGTGTTACTTATGTGTTTATTTCACATTTAACAATTGATCACACATGTTGTACAACCTTCAGTTTATCACATGGTTACTTTAAATGTTCACCTTTGGCGGCTGTACACATAACAGGAGGAGGAGCGGTCGCCGCTGCTTCGTCAGTCAGTGTTACAGCGGAGATCGCTGCACATGTCGCCGTAATCTGCTGACGAAGTTCCACCGGCGTGCGTGGCTTAGGTCGGTAGGCGTTCTCTTCCGCAGTTCCCCGCAAGTAAAAGTCCACAGGTGTTACATGTGGCGTCCATGCGAGGAACTCAGTGGGCCCTCTTCGTCCAATCCGATGCCCTGGAAAATTGTCATCCTGGAAAGCTCGAACGTCTAGGAGGTAGTTTGGTGGATATCCGTGCTGCTGCTAGAAGACCTTTCCGTCAGCTCCGTAAAGCGCTCGTATACCTGGCAAAATATGCGTAACATTTCCAGGTACACTTCTCCAGCGACAGCAGCATCAAAGAAGTGGGCGCCTACAAAGCCCCTAGTTCATAGTCCACACCACACACGAACGCCTGGTAGATTCATCTCTTTACGCACATAAACATGCGGATTCTGTGGTGCCCTCTACACACTGCTATGCCGATTCTCGTTTCCATTAAGCTTAAATTCTGCCTCGTCACTCCACACTACCTTTGTCGCAAATTGTTCGCCATCAGTTTCCATTTGCAGATACCATTCGCAAAATTGCATTCGGCGGTCAGAATCCTCACCATTAATCGCGTGCAGTAATCGTGGAATGTGAACTTTCCACTTTGCAGCTTTCAGATTTCTTCGTACACTAGTACTGCTAATCCACACTTCACGGGTGCATTGCGTAGCAGATTTTGTGGACAATTGACCAACGTTTCCATAACGACAGCCGACTAAGCAGCTATAGCCTCTCTTCCTGACCATTCTTTGTGAATGTCCCAAACCGTTCCACGCAATTGAAACTTGTCAATGGTGTGTTTATTTGTTAGGCCGGTTGGTGGTTCTGTACTGGCCGCTGTGACCGAGCGGTTCTAGGCGCTTCAATCCGGAACTACGCGGCTGCTACGGCCGCAGGTTCGAATCCCGCCTCGGGCATGGATGTGTGTGATTTGCTAGCTTTAAGTAGTTCTAAGTTGTAGGGGACTGATGACCTCAGATCTTTAGTACCATAGGGCCCAGAGCCATTTGAACCATTTTTTGGTGGCTCTGTTTCAAACTCCCGCCTTTACTGACGTTGCACTTCAATGGCATTATCAGACTTGATAAACCACAATACAAAAATGGTTCAAATGGCTCTGAGCACTATGGGACTTAACATCGATGGTCATCAGTCCCCTAGAACTTAGAACTACTTAAACTTAACTAACCTAAGGACATCACACAACACGCAGCCATCACGAGGCAGAGAAAATCCCTGACTCCGCCGGGAATCGAACCCGGGCGTGCGAAGCGAGAACGCTACCACACGACTAGGAGATGCGGGGGACACCTAACATCTGAGGTCATCAGTGCCCTAGAACTCTGAACTACTTAAACCTAACTAACCTAAGGACATCACACACATCCTTCCCCGAGGCAGGATTGGAACCTGCAACCGTAGCGGTCGCTCGGCTCCCGACTGTTGCGCCTAGAACCGCTCGGCGACACCGGCCGGCCTTCACAATACATTTTCGTCACTCGAATGTCAAGGATGCTCCAGCCATCGTGTTTTCTCAATACCGAGGATGAAATAACTAATATCTGTTGAGCCAAAGACCATACTAAGACACACTGAAAACTCAAATTGAACAATAATATTGATCTCTCCATATAGCCTGACAAAACAGTGTATACATTTTTCTGGTCGACTCGTATTTCTTTGATTGCTCGATCAGAAATATCAATTTTTCTGCGTTGTAAAGTGAAATTTGTTATTTTTGTAACTGTCACTCGATTATCATTTCGTATCTGCAATATTATCATCTTTCTGTTGGCTATGAAACACAAGACGATGCAGCTGCCCCTACCGCTGTATTTGTATGCAACCCGCAATGTTTTCGTGGCCTCTGTAAACCACGGGCGAGATTTTCTTTCTGTCGCTCGCTGCGCACAAACTGTTACCACCGCAGAAAAGAATTTAACACAACTGTTTTGTTGTAAATTTACGTAGTTAAATTTTGTACCGGGATACGTTCTCGCTGCAGTCCGTAGTTTTCGACACATTCGAGGAAACAGGAGAACCCCCATCCCCACCGATCAGGCTGCCCGGTGTGTTGTTCGTGGCACTTCCTCCTACCACTGCAGCCATATCTACACATTTAAGTGCCTGGCAAAGGGTTCATCGAACCACCTTCACAATTCTCTGTTATTCTAATCTCGTATAGCGCGCGGAAAGAACGAACAGCTATATCTCTCCGTACGAGCTCTGATTTCCCTTATTTTATCTTTGTGACCGTTACTCCCTATGCAAGTCAGTGTCAACAAAATATTTTCGCATCCGGAGGAGAAAGTTGGTGATTGGAATTTCGTGAGAAGATTCCGTCGCAACGAAAAACGACTTTCTTTTAATGATGTGCATCCCAAAATCCTGTATCATTTCAGTGACACTCTCTCCCATATTTCGCGATAACACAAAACGTGCCGTCCTTCTTTGAACTTTTTCGATGTACTCCGTCAGCCCTATCTGGTAAGGATCCCACACCGCGCAGCAGTATTCTAAAAAAGGACACACAAGCGTAGTGTAGGCAGTCTCCTTAGTAGGTCTGTTACATTTTCCAAGTGTCGTGCCAATAAAACGCAGTCTTTGCTTAGCCTTCCCCACAACATTTTCTATGTCTTCCTTCCAATTTAAGTTGTTCGTAATTGTAATACCTAGGTAGGTATTTAGTTGAATTTATAGCTTTTAGATTAGACTGATTTATCGTGTAACCGATATCTGCGACTGCACGAATTATTTCCCACATTCGACACTTTTTTTTATCTGCAGGTGAGTTGCGTTTGCATTCCACCGGCTTAGTCGACCACTTACAAATTGTCGAACTGTCGTTTGCGCACTTTTTACCTAACAATTTTGTGAATTTTAACTGTGTAAAGTAAACAAGTGCATCGTTCTATTCGTTACGGCTTCTGACTACGAAACTATTCTGCTCCTTACGGTTCAGTGTGGATCGAACTGTCAACGTAATTAGTTTTAGCGCAACGTTCACATAAGCGTCACGAACACGTTTAAATTACTAATGGTAACGAAATAGCCCACTGCCCAGTTAATAGACACCAAAAATGTCAAATATCGGGAATAGTTTCTGTACCCGGAAATTTTTGTACAATGGTCGCAGGAAGTGCCACCAAGAACATACTAGAATTCCTTAGTGATGGGATGTGTGTGGGGGGGGGGGGGGGGGATGAGGTTGAGCTTGAAGGTCACTCCTGTACATTTCTCGTGAATAACTCGAAAACTTTGGCCTCCAGCGAAAACGTATCCCAGTGCAAAATTTAACTACGCTAAATTTTCTGCAAAACGGTTCAGTTTTTGGGTAGGACCAATAGTTGACGTGTGCCGAGCGAGAGAATATTAAAATCTTGGCTCGTCGTTTACAGAGGTCAGCTATACCACTGCGCGTTGCATAAAACGACGGCGTAGGGGCAGCTGAATCACTGTACATTTCAACCGTAGGTAAATTATAATTATTCGATGGCAATTAACTTACTGCAGATCATTTGCGAACAAACTGAGTTAACAACTTGTATCCTGGTTATAGCGGCCGAGCGGTTCTAGGCGCTTCAGTCCGGAACCGCGCTGCTGCTACGGTCGCAGGTTTGAATCCTGCCTCTGGCATGGATGTGTGTGATTTCCTTCAGTTAGTTAGGTTTAAGTAGTTCTAAGTTCTAGGGGACTGATGGCCTCAGCTGTTAACTCTCATAGTGCTGACAAGGGAACCTCCCCATCGCACCCCCCTCTGATTTAGTTATAAGTTGGCGCAGTGGATAGGCCTTGGAAAAACTGAACACAGATCAATCGAGAAAACAGGAAGGAGTTGTGTGGAACAATGAAAAAACTAAGCAAAATATACAAACTGAGTAGTCCATGCGCATGATAGGCAACATGAAGGATAGTGTGAGCTCACGAGCGCTCTGGTCACCTGATTAGCATGAGCAGCTGCGGAACGAGAGGGAGGTCCTCGGTTCAAGTCTTCCCTCGAGTGAAAATTTTACTTTCTTTATTTTCGCAAAGTCACGATCTGTCCGTTGGTTCATTGACGTCTCTGTTCACTGTAATAAGTTTGGTGTCTGTGCTTTGGCGACCGTACCGCAAAACCGTGCGATTACTAGACGAAAGGACGTGCCTGTCCAATGGTAACCGAAAACATTTGATCGCAAGGTCATAGGCCAACCGATTCCTCCACGGGAAAACACGTCCGATTAGTAGAGGAAAGGACGTGCCTCTCCAATGGTAACCGAAAACATTTGATCGCAAGGTCATAGGCCAACCGATTCCTCCACGGGAAAACACGTCCGATTAGTAGAGGAAAGGACGTGCCTCTCGAATGGGAACCGAAAACATTTGATCGCAAGGTCATAGGTCAACCGATTCCTCCACAGGAAAACACGTCAGATATATACGACACTATACGACACTGGTGACGGCATGTGCGTCACATGATAGGAGTATGTTGTCGACCCACCTAACTTGTATACTTGGCGAATGGGTAAAAAGATTCTTCTACCTTGCCCGATTTAGAAAAGATAAGCGTTTGTCACATAAACTGCAACAAATGAATTCAACAGTTTCACAGTCGCACAGTTTTCCCTGTGCTCTGTCAAAACATACATTTTTAACGTTTTCAAATTTTTCCGTGTGTAGACCGTCAAATCCTGCATATGTCCAAGCAAATCTGAATATGTCCTGGAATTTTGGAGAGTGAAGTTGATTATGTGTGAGTGCCTGAACTTTGATAATTGTCTGAAAATAAAACTTTTTACTCCAAGCTTACTTGAACCGAGGACCTCTCGTTCCGCAGCTGTTCACGGAATCACAGCGTTCCTGAGCTCATACCATCCTTGATGTTGCGTATCTTGCCCATGGACTATTCAGTTATGGACTACTTGCTTATTTTTTCCTAGCTCCACACAACTGCTTCCTGTTTTCTCGATTGATCTGTGTTCAGTTTTTCAAGGCCTATTCCCTGTGCCAACTTATAACTAAATCTGAGGGGGGTGCGATGGGGAGGTTCCCTTGTTAGAACCATTGGAACCATAACGGCACTCCACAAACGTTAACTTCGGGTGCTCCACCGATTACCACTCCGGTACAATTGCAGTTAATAGCATATATAGAGAAGCTTCCCTTTTTTCTTTTTTCAAGTTGTGTGACATAATACATAAACACCAGTTGCTCTTGCAGTCTCTGAAGTTGTATTGCTTTTCGATGTCCCCACGAATCATATCGAATGTATAATGGTTCATTCTCAAAGATTTCTAAAAGTGCTGCTGCTCCAGTGAGTGAGGAAAGACTGCATACTGTCCGCCACATTCTTCTCGAGGCAGGTTTGTTGCAGCGCACCGCAATGCATTCGGCGCCGGTTTAGCAGCAGAATCCGTCTCTACGGCCAGAGGCACCGCCGCATCCATCCCGTCACAAACTGGCGCTCCCGGCTCCCGGCTCGCACAGTGGCCAACGCAGCCTCGGACCATCGTCGGCCTCGCGGACCGTGCTCCATGCTACTCTATCCTGCGCAAGCTTCTTCATCTCCCAGTACCTACTGCAACCTACATCCTTCTGAATCTGCTTAGTATATTCATCTCTTGGTCTCCCTCTACGATTTTTACCCTCCAATACTAAACTGGTGATCCCTTGATGCCTCAGAACGTGTCCTTCCAACCGATCACTTCTACTCAAGTTGTGCCACAAATTCCTGTTCTCCCCAATTCTATTCAATACCTCCTCATTAGTTAAGTGATCTACCCATCTAATCTTCAGCATTCTTCTGTAGCACCACATTTCGAAACCTTTTATTCTCTTCTTGTCCAAACTATTTGTCGTTCATGTTTCACTTCCATACATGGCTACACTTCATACAAATACTTTCAGAAACGACTTCCTGACACGTAAATCTAAACTCGATGTTAACAAATTTCTCTTCTTCAGAAACGCTTTCCTTGCCATTGCCAGTCTACATTTTATATACTCTCTACTTCGACCATCATCAGTTATTTTGCTCCCCATATAGCAAAACTCCTTTACTGCTTTAGTTGTCTCACTTCCTAATCTAATTCCCTCAGCATCACCCGACTTTATTCCACTACATTCCATTATCCTCGTTTTGCTTTTGTTCATGGTCATCTTATATCCTCCTTTCAAGACACTATCCATTCCGTTCAACTGCTCTTCCAAGTCCTTTGCGGTCTCTGACAGAATTACGATGTCATCGGCGGACCTCAAAGTTTTTATTTCTTCTCCATGGATTTTAATACCTACTCCGAACTTTTCTTTTGTTTCCTTGACTGCTTGCTCAATATACAGATTGAATAACATCGCGGAGAGGCTACAACCCTATCTCACTCCCTTCCCAACCAATGCTTCCCTTTCATGCCCCTCGACTCTTATAACTGCCATCTGTTTTCTGTACAAATTGTAAATAGCCTTTCGCTCTCTGTATTTTACCCCTGCCACCTTCAGAATTTGAAAGAGAGTATTCCAGTCAACATTGTCAAAAGCTTTCTCTAAGTCTACAAGTGCTAGAAACGTAGGTTTGCCTTTCCTTAATCTTTCTGTTAAGATTTGTCGTTAGGAAGTAAAATAACTCATGATGGTCGAAGTAGAGAGGATATAAAATGTAGACTGGCAATGGCAAGGAAAGCGTTCCTGAAGAAGAGAAATTTGTTAACATCGAATATAGATTTATGTATCAGGAAGTCGTTTCTCAAAAGTATTTGTTTGGAGTGTAGCCATGTATGGAAGTGAAACTTGGACGATAACTAGTTTGGACAAGAAGAGAAGAGAAGCTTTCGAAATGTGGTGTTACAGAAGAATGCTGAAGATTAGGTGAATAGATCACGTAACTAATGAGGAAGTATTGCTAGGATTGGGGAGAAGAGAAGTTTGTGGCACAACTTGACTAGAAGAAGGGATCGGTTGGTAGAACATGTTTTGAGGCATCAAGGGATCACCAATTTAGTACTGGAGGGCAGCGTGGAGGGTAAAAATCGTATAGGGAGACCAAGAGATGAATACACTAAGCAGATTCAGAAGGATGTAGGTTGCAGTAGGTACTGGGAGATGAAGAAGCTTGCACAGGATAGAGTAGCATGGAGAGCTGCATCAAACCAGTCTCAGGACTGAAGACAACAACAACAACAACAACAAGATAAGTCGTAGGGTCACTATTGCCTCACGTGTTCCAACATTTCTACGGAATCCAAACTGATCTTCCCCAATGTCGGCTTCTATCAGTTTTTCCATTCGTCCGTAAACAATTCATGTTAGTATTTTGCAGGCGTGACTTATTAAACTGATAGTTCGGTAATTTTCACATCTGTCACCATCTGCTTTCTTTGGGATTGGAATTATTATATTCTTCTTGAAGTCTGAAGGTATTTCGCCTGTCTCATACATCTTGCTCACCAGATGGTAGAGTTTTGTCAGGACTGGCTCTCCCAAGGCCGTCAGTAGTTCCAATGGAATGTTGTCTACTCCCGGGGCCTTGTTTCGACTCAGGTCTTTCAGTGCTCTGTCAAACTCTTCACGCAGTATCTTATCTCCCATTTCATCTTCATCTACCTCTTCCATTTCCACAATATTGTCCTCAACTACATCTCCCTTGTATACATCTCCCTCTATATACTCCTTCCACCTTTCTGCTTTCCCTTCTTTGCTTAGAATTGGGTTTCCATCTGAGCTCTTGATATTCATACAAGTGTCTCTCTTTTCTCCAAAGGTCTCTCTAATTATCCTGTAGGCAGTATCTATCTTACCCCTCGTGAGATAAGCCTGTACATCCGTACATTTGTCCTCTAGCCATCCCTGCTTAGCCATTTTGCACTTCCTGTCGATCTCATTTTTAAGGCGTCTGTATTCCTTTTTGCCCGCTTCATTTACTGCATTTTTGTATTTCATCCTTTCATCAGTTAAATTCAATATTTCTTCTGTTAGCCAAGGATTTCTACTAGCCCTCGTCCTTTTACCTACTTGATGCTCTGCTGCCTTCACTACTTCATCCCTCAAAGTTACCCATTCTTCTTCTACTGTGTTTCTTTCCCACCATTCCTGTCAGTTTTTCCCTTATGGTCTCCCTGAAACTCTGTACAACCTCTGGTTTAGTAAGTTTATCCAGGTCCCATTTCCTTAAATTCCCACCTTTTTGCAGTTTCGTTGGTTTTAATCTACAGTTCACAACGAATAGATTGTGGTCAGGTTCCACATCTGCCCCTGGAAATGTCTTACAATTTAAGATCTGGTTCCTAAATCTCTATGTCACCTATCTCACGATAGGAATCTAATTTCTACGCCTGGTGACTGAGTGAGATATGCCTCATCGCTCGCTTTAGGTGCTCATATGAATGTGGATGTGATCACTGCCAAGGAAACGAGGCAAACATAAGTCTGTCACTTAAGCTGCGACAAATGATTGCTAGTGTTTCACGCCCACAGAGTTTCTCTGTGTTCTGTCGAAATATGTTTTTAACGTTTTTGAAGTTGCGTTCCATTTTGGAAGTCTTGATTTCCTTTGTTGTAACATCGTTCATACCGCTTTATTTGTTGCTTTCATTTATGCGAGACGTCCGTCGGGTATCTCGCCTGCTCTCATTATTCATCGTTTTCCTTGCGACACTAATATATTATTAGCACAAAAAATGGCTCGGTCCACTATGGGACTTAACATCTGAGGTCATCAGTCCCCTAGAACTACTTAAACCTAACTAACCTAAGGACATCACACACATCCGTGCCCGAGGCAGTATTCGAACCTGCGACCGTAGCGGTCGCTCGGCTCCAGACTGTTGCGCCTAGAACCGCACGGCCACTTCGGCCGGCTATTCTTAGCAGATGAGTCATATTCTGTACCAGTGTATAGTATAACTGGAAAGATTACAGAAAGAGAACAAACGTTTCAGTGACCGGATGTTTATAATGTTGGAAAAAAAAATTAAAAATTGCGCGAGAGAGATGTGAACACGCTCTCGCCCGCTTGGCAGTG
The DNA here is from genome assembly GCF_023897955.1 of Schistocerca gregaria. Taxonomy (NCBI): domain Eukaryota; kingdom Metazoa; phylum Arthropoda; class Insecta; order Orthoptera; family Acrididae; genus Schistocerca; species Schistocerca gregaria. The sequence continues at coordinate 143,634,218 of NC_064930.1, read as the reverse complement.
CATTTACCCACGACGCCGTTGCTGTTTCAGATTGCTCTTTATTGCTCGTAGCCGTTCACTGTTTCTATTTTGCTTTTTTGTTTACAGTTCGGCGCACCTTTTTTCTTTCTTCGTGCTTGACCTGTGTTCAGATTTTGCTGGGCTATCCAGTGCGCCACCTTACCACTAAATCTCCGGGGGGGGGGGGGGGGTGCAGAGTTTTCCTTGTTAGCGTGACGAGCCGTTACAGCGTTCAGATGTTTCCCGGCGCTGGCTTTTATGCTGTCTGCAGGTCCAAACGGTGGTGCGGGTTGCCCACCCAGGGGGCGCGCATACCGCAGGACCGCTCAGGCAGTCCCCCACACGAGGCCAGACAGAGTTCGCGGTCGACCCAGTTTGTCCGGCGTTGTGACGTCACAGTCTGGAATTTCCCGTCCTACGGAGTTCCGGAGCGTGAAAAGAGTGAATGAGACAAGCTGAGCAACGTGCGAGGTCGCTTACTTGAGTCACGAGCAGAACCTAGAGACGCCATATTGGGGCTCGTCGTTTCCAGTTGTGGGTTAGGTATACATCTACATTTATACTCCGCAAGCCATTCAACGGTGTGTGGCGGAGGGCGCTTTACGTGCCACTATCACTGTATAGTCTGTCGGTAAACTGAGGAGCGGGCGAGTCCCCAGTCTGCCAACTCAGCTACGTCACAAGGCGCTTCTGCAGGCTGCTTAACAATGAAGTACCGCCCTTGCCGCGGCGCGCGCTTTAAATCTGTGGCGACGCTGTGTACAGACACGTCTCGGCTGCCTTCGTTCTTAGACAAACGTATCAGACCATAAGGAATACAAAAAAACGATAGCTTCTTCCGAAACACAACATTATACAGTAAATAATATTAACATAAGAATGTTCATGTGAATGTATTGATGTTCCTCTATTGCTATTCGTAAAACGAACCCCATATAATGCAATCAATATGTAGAATCTGAGGCTTGTTCTTAATTTGTGTTTCCACTAGAAGGTAGTTTTCTTTGGACTGCACTGAAACTTAACAATTTTTGCAACTCGAAGACTGTTTAAAAAGTAAGCAGAATTTTATAATTTTGCGTGTTGTATTAGTCCGATTTGCACTACTTTTTTTGTCACTGTCTTCGTAAACATGTCTCAAAAGTATGTGCACAATGTTAAGCATATTGGGTATTTACTCTGTTGTCAGCTGTCAAAAAGGTTACATGTGTCTTGGTAGCAGCAAAGATTATTTGTTTCCTATAAAAGTGGATTACAGAATCTGTATTAAATTTTGTTATAGAAATGGAATGAAGTTTGACAGTTTTAGAAATGTTAAACATTGCTTTTGGTGAGCCTGTTATAAGTGAACAAAGGGCATACAAATGGTGTAAACATTTCAAAGCAGGCCTGAAGGCACAGCTGTTTTACAAGTATGGATCAGATTAAAAATGTACAGTTAAGAGACGTATAAACTACTCCGAAGAAACAGTTCCTAAAGAATTTCGGGAAATGGAGAAAGCACTGGCACGAGTATATGGTATGTAATGGGGAATATTTTGAAGAGGATAACATTGCTGTAGATTAACAAATAAAGTTCTTACCAAAAATTAAAAATTAACAAGTCGACGCACCTCGTACTTCAAGCTTTTTGCTTAGAAGCCCAGAATTTATGTACATGTTTCGAAGAAATTTTCAGTAGTGTTTAGAATAGCTATTGCGCACAAATTTCAAGCAATGTGTCTCGGAATCAGGCGAACAGCGACCGAGATAGCGATCTAATGTTTCATAAGCATCAAAGGGTTTACGTTATTTTGAAACTGTCTATAACGATCAGTTTCCTCCCAACATTATTAGTTTTCCTTCGTGGCGGTTCCACTAAAGCGTGTGGCTTATTTTCGCGTTCCTTCCTTATGCGTCCTATTGGACGAGGCTGACGTTTGTATAAATTGCAGCCCTTTATTGGGACTGGTAATATTATCTAGTAGTTCTTTTGGGTCGCCTCTGTAATAACATTAGAGACGATCGAGCGCTCGTTACTCCGCAAATACCTCCTCTTCCTCGTATTCTGCAGATTTTCTTGCAATGCTAGACAATTATCCATCACTTCCGGAAATTGAAGCATATCAGTAAATGTACAAAGTTAACTGACTGACTGACACTGGCAACCAAGACCATACGAAAAGAAACGTTTACCACTGCACGCCGATCTACGCCGCTAGACAGGTAACGGGCAACAGGTTTTGGGTGGCCCTGTAGGCCGGTGGCAGCGTTCTTCCGGGAAAGGCCACTTTCTCCACCAAAAGCGCTGCTCGCTCTTCAGTTTACAGACTGACTATACCTCCCTTTCCTGTTCCAGTCGTGTGTGGTTCGTGGGAAGAACGACTGCCGGAAGACCTCCGTGCGCGCTCGAATCTCTTTAATTTTTACATTCGTGATCTCCTCGGGAGGTATAAGTAGGGGGAAGCAATATACTCGATACCTCATCCAGAAACGCACCCTCTCGAAACCTGGACAGCAAGCTACACCGCGATGCAGAGCGCCTCTCTTGCAGAGTCTGCCACTTGAGTTTGCTAAACATCTCCGTAACGCTATCGCGCTTACCAAATAACCCTGTGACGAAACGCGCCACTCTTCTTTGGATCTTCTCTATCTCCTCTGTCAACCCGATCTGGTACGGATCCCACACTGATGAGCAATACTCGAGTATAGGTCGAACGAGTGTTTTGTAAGCCACCTCCTTTGTTGATGAACTACATTTTCTAAGGACTCTCCCAATCAATCTCAACCTGGCACCCGCCTTACCGACAATTAATTTTATATGATCATTCCACTTCAAATCGTTCCGTGCGCATACTCCCAGATATTTCACAGAAGAAACTGTTACCAGTGTTTGTTCGGCTATCATATAATCATACAATAAACGATCCTTCTTTCTATGTATTCCGCTACGGTCGCAGGTTCGAATCCTGCCTCGGGCATGGATGTATGTGATGTCCTTAGATTAGTTAAGTTTAAGTAGTTGTAAGTTCTAGGGGACTAATGACCTCGGATGTTAAGTCCCATAGTGCTCACAGCCATTTTTTCCTATGCATTCGCAATACATTACCTTGTAACTTACGTCTAAGGATACATGATGGTTTCAAAGGAGCAGGATCTCTCGAAAATGCGTCATTATCCGTACGATTTGTTGTAATAAAATAGCGGGAAACATCGTATCGGTAGTCAAAAATTATTCATGTTAATTCTTTTCGTAGTATAACGAGCGCGTTTCGAAACTATGCAGTTTCAAGGCAACGACACGGTGAATAGTTACCAAAAATGCGTCGCTCGTAGTACGATTGTTTATTATCAAATGTCTGTTAAAAATATATCACAGATTAAGGCGACTGGTCTGAATACCAGGGGAAATGGTGAACAGTGTAACTCAAAGAATAAGGTGTAGAAGACCGTATAATGCTTACCATCTTTTAAGGCATCTTTTGGGAACATTTTTGTGTCTGAACCGTGGCTTTAGCCCTGACAGTTCTTTTAATTATATTTTCTTCTTGCAACTGAAACTAACCACGCTAATTATTTATGTACATCATAGATAAACTTTAATCACGTGCATTTTTTTCCTGTATGTTCTTCACACTATTATATTTAAAGCGGACTATTGAAAAGACGGTGCTGTCACAAATTGTGGTACAAAAAAAAATTAAGTGTGATTATGAAAAATTTTGGAAGTAAATTCACGGCTTTTCTTCAAAACAGTATTTTATTTTCAGAGTTAATTCCCAAAAGTATGTCCATAATAACACTGCAACCTATTTCTTCGCCTGTAAGCACTTGCCATTTCTTTCCCTTCAAATTCCTCTTCAAGTTCCTCAGTCTTCTACCTAACCTTTTCTAGACATGTTCAAATGGTTCAAATGGCTCTGAGCACTACGCGACTTAACTTCTCCGGTCATCAGTCGCCTAGAACTTAGAACTACTTAAACCTAACTAACCTAAGGACATCGCACACATGCATGCCCGAGGCAGGATTCGAACCTGCGGCCGGAGCGGTCGCCCGGTTCCAGACTGTAGCGCCCAGAACCGCATGGCCACTCAGGCCGGCTTCTAGGCATGTCCGACACATTCAGTTTTTAAGGTTCAGATTCACAATTTTTAGCAGAGCCGACTGCATGCCATGGGCTCGTCGTGGTGCGTGCAGCCGCTTTTAAATTTCTCTGATTTTGATACTTTATGTGGCCTGTTATCCTGGAAGTACACTTTTTCTCGTTCAGGAAACTACAGAATATTTTTAACACTTTGGTCAGTGGCCGGCGACAGCACGTTAGTATCTTGTGCATTCTGTTGGTCTTTTGTTTAGGTAACAAGAAGTTGCACACGTCAACAAGTGTTTTGTTTTTATAAGTACTTGTGGCCTTCCACCATGGCGAACAAGAGAGACAGTAGGATTATTTACGATGAATGCGCGGACGTCTTGTCTGACGTTCCCGACGACTTGGCGGATTGGGAAGAAGGCATTGGATATCAAAAAGAATGAAAGTGAAGCAGAATCGTAGGAAGATAGTGAAATACGTCCAAGAAGAATTTGGCGAACGCTCTGGTTGCCATGTGATTCGGCTCAGACGAAGAAGACGCTGCACAGTGGTCAGACTTTGATTCACCGAGGACCAACAATACATCTGAAGGATCCCCGGGTCCAAACATGTTTCGTAAAGATACACAGAGCGTCGAGGATACCGTACAATTATATATTGGGAGCGATCTATTCGAATATATTAGCAACGAAACCACAAAGTACCACAGTCAAAATTGCAATAGAAGGAAACTGGATTTAAAAAATGCCTAATTTGTCGACGTTACGGGACCCGAACTTAGAAAATGGTTTGGGCTTGCTATCCTTATGGGAATTGTAAAAAAAGAAAGGATCGATGATTATTGGTCAACGATTCCGTTCATAGACACACTGATATTTCTCAAAACCATGTCCGGCAACCGATGAAGACAAATATTATCATTTTTACATTTTTCCGACAGCAACGATAAATCGGATAATGCCGACCGGCTTGTCAAAGTGCAATTCATAATTGATTATTTTTCCAAAAAGTTTAGAGAAACGTTTAATCTAAGTCGAAACATCTCAATTTATGAAGGAATGATACCGTGGCGTGGGCGATTCAATTTTAAAGTTTACAGTCCGTCGAAAATTACTAAATACGGCAACTCATTCGGATGCCGTGTGATTCGAGTACGGCATACATTTCCTCATTCAAGATATATTCCGGCGCTGGACAGCCGTTAGCAAAAACAGTGATGGAACTATTGACACCTTCTGATGGAAAGTGGCATCACCTCTGCATGGATAATTGCCGTCATTGGCATTTTTATAAAAGAAAGTTATAACCTGCTGCTCTTCCTGAGTGTTCTGTAAATAAATCGCAGCTTCTGGTTTGCTTTCCGCACAACGTGTGATGGTTCCAGTTATTCATAACTGTACGACAGGCGTTTGAAAAGTCCGTGCAAAAATAGAACTACTTAGGTGTTTGGGGTAAACGTTCTCTTATTTTTGAACAGTCTCCTTTTAGAGTTATACGCTTCGTCCAATGCTGTTCTAATTTGTTTATCCCTTCGGAATAATAGGAATTGTCAAAGTCTGCAAAATAGCTATTAGTTGCTGCAATCTCCTCTTCGTTTGAATAAAATCTTTGTCCAGCCAGCCATTTCTTCGAATTGGGGAACAAACAGTAGTCGGAGGGAGCCAAGTCTGGAGAATAGGGGGGATGTGAAACGAGTTGGAATCATATTTTCACTAATTTTGCGACCACAACTGCTGAGGTGTGTGCTAGTGCATTGTCGTGATGGAAAAGGACTTTTCTGCGGTCCAATCGCCGGCGTTCTTCCCGCAGCTCGGTTTTCAGATGGTCCAGTAACGATGAATAATATGCACCTGTAATAGGTTTGCCCTTTTCCAGATAGTCGATGAGAATTATCCCTTGCGAATCCCAAATGACAGTCGCCATTACCTTTCCGCCTGTTTTGGTGCAGATTCTCCCTCGGTAACCCATTGTTTAGACTGCTGTTTGGTCTCAGGAGTACAGTAATGTATCCATGTTTCATCCACAGGGACGAAACGACGCTGCGGATTCTTCTTGAACAGCTGCAAACCATCCTTGCAACACTTCACACGATTCCGTTTTTGGTCAAGCGTGAGCAATGGCGGAACCCATCTTGCGGATAGCTTTCTCGTGTCCAAATGTTTACGCAAAATATTATCTATCCGTTCATTCGAGATGCCCACAGGACTAGCAATCTGACGCACCTTAACTCTTCTGTCATCCGTCACCACGTCATGGATTTCATCGACGATTTCTGGAGTCGTAACAACCACAGGGCGTCCAGAACGTTCAGCATCACTTGTGCCCACATGGCCACTCCGAAAATTTTGAAACCACTGATAAAAACTGTTCTAATCGAAGGTGCAGAGTCACCGTAATGTTTATCAGGCTTCTCTTTAGTCTCCTGAGGCGTTTTGACTTTCATAAAGTAATGTTTCATCACCACACGAATTCTTCTTCGTCCATTCTCTGACAGTCACCCGAGTTCCTTGATTCACACGAATGCCAAACACAAAGAAATAGACCAATGTGGCTGAAACTTGGTGTGCGTTCTTTCCAAAGATGCTACTAACTAAACGTGACCTCGATACGCGCCGGTGGTGCCATCTCTCGGACTTTGCACGGACTTTACAAACTGCCCTCGTCATCGCTAGGTATTACAGCCTTTAGATTTGTGTGATTTGCAATGTAACGGGAATTTAGCGCATTCCTATTATTATTATTATTATTGTTATTATTGTTATTATCGTCGTTAATACTCCATCTAGGAAAGCGTAAAAACACAATCAATTTTCCCATCACTTTTTTGTCTTTCTTTTCTCTTCCGAAAAACATCTTATATAATCACTGTGTTTCCTTTTCCTCTCTTCTGTCCACTTCTTTCCTGGTTTCTTCTCTTTTGGTGTTTCCTCAAATTTCTGTTTCCTGCTTTTTTCTCTGTATTTTTCACTGTTTCTTGAGGTCTTCCATGGTTTCCTTTCCCAGTTACTTTTCATCATATTAGTCATCACTGTGTTAAAAATCATCTTGATCAGCCTATTTTCGCTCATCCTATAAATGTGTCGATAGAATTTAACCTTCCTTTTTATGATGTTGTCTGTAATTGTCTGTGTCTGTTTGTACAGTTCTTTTCTTTGGTCTTTTTATCCAGATCGCCTATCTCTGAATTGGCCCATAGAGCTTTCTCAGAATTTTCCTCTCTTGCTTCTCCATTTCCTTGATTCCTTTCAGTATTCATTTGGATGAGTTGACACGTTTCGTTATTTAGTGTCAGTTGCCACTTGTCGCATCATACAAATGTCCCGTCTAGTTCATTTTGCAATTGATTTTGATCATGTGATCACTTTACAGACATCGTTTGCAAATCAGTGTAAGACGGCTGCTCACATTGTGTCCAGATTAGGGACAGCATAGGATCTACAACACTTTCTTGTGGAACCCCAGATGTTACATCTGTCAACTCGATGACTTTTTCCGTCGACTACTACGAACGGCGGCCTTTCTGACAGAACTCATAAATGCAGTCGCTCGCTATTTGATTGGAAGTCGATTTTGAGGAACAATGGCAAAAACCTTGTAACCTCCCAACAGATAAATTATAGAATAACCTCCCAACAGTAAAAAATATAATTATATAATTCACATTCACTGTATCTGTCCAACAGACAAATTACGTACCCTACCAGTAATACAATGTGACTAACTCCTCAATAAAATTGTGGCTCGCTTATAACCTTTCAATAATGGACTGTCAATGTAAACTGGTGAATTTTGGACGTCAGCAGCGCTGCTTTATGGCCCTGAAAGATCATTCTGAATAAATTGAAAATTCTTACCTCAATAAGGTCGCCGGATGACGCTTATATATCTGCTCCTATAAGAATTTTTTTTTTTTTGGCACAGCCCAGTGCAAAGCTGGCCGATAGATTTGTCATGTATAAAAAGAAACAACTGATTTTTATTTACAATAGTCACGCTGACCATGGATTGGAGAAATTAGTAAAACCTTTAAATTGAGATGAATAATTGTCAAAAGTTAATTTTCATAGGAAAGATAATTATTAAGCGATTTTTTAAAAACATTTACATGGGACTTGATATAACAATACTGTATATACGCGCGAGGCTGCTTTTACCTTATCCTACAACGTTCAGGCTCCGACATCGCTCCACACGACCGACCCAGCCAACTCGATACGCCAGACCGCTAGCGACAACTTACTGCCACTGCTACAGACACTGCTCTCTGGTCTGAGATTCTCTTGCAGCTTACATATCGCAGGCAGCGCGTGAGCAATCCATCGAAATTACGTCTGCTCGAGTGCGCTAGCAACAAATTCCATAATGATGGACCTCGTACAACCTTCTAGAAAGCTAAACATATGGATTCGGTTTGACATCCCCTGTCGTTAGCACTCACAGCTTTCCTTCCGCCAGTACTTCGTGTCCTGTCTTCCACACATCGCAGATGTTCTCCTGCGTAACCTGTGGGGCTAGCTCTCCTGGAAGAAGGGTCCTTGTTTCGAGTCCCGTTTCCAAGGGACGGTTTTAACCTGCGCAAGCGCAAGTTTACTTGATTTCTTTTTTCCTTGTTTTGCCCCCCCCCCCCTCTGTAAGTTTCGCGGCGGAGTTCTCCCTCGTATAGTGCACATCACTGTCCCGCTGGTGAATTGACGAAGCGCTCGCCCGCGGCCTGCGCCCTCGAGATTCCTCGCGCCGCGGCAGGCAGGGGGAGGGCAGAGCGCTTCGGCCTCTTCCGACGTTGCCAGCGGGACGGCGTGCGGTTCGCCAGGCGAGGCCGGCGAGCGACTGCTGAAGCGCAAACGCAGCCCTGTGCGCTCCAGGGATGGCCCAAACTGCCGTTTTCCCGTATCTCTCGTTTCTGTTGCGCCGCGGCAACGTTCCCTTTTTACCGCCCTGCCAGTGTTCAGCAATGTTCATTTGTCTAGCTAAAAGCTGTAGCAGAAATTACTAGACCACTACTGTCTATTGCAGGTCGCAACATACATAGAATTGTGATTCATCTACATCTACATGACTACTCTGCAATTCACATTTAACTGCTTGGCAGAGGGTTCATCGAACCACAATCATACTATCTCTCTACCATTCCACTCCCGAACAGCGAGCGGGAAAAACGAACACCTAAACCTTTCTGTTCGAGCTCTGATTTTATTTTGATGATCATTCCTACCTATGTAGGTTGGGCTCAACAAAATATTTTCGCATTCGGAAGAGAAAGTTGGTGACTGAAATTTCGTAAAAAGGTCTCGCCGCGACGAAAAACGTCTATGCTGTAATGACTTCCATCCCAACTCGTGTATCATATCTGCCACACTCTCTCCCCTATTACGTGAATACAAAACGAGCTGCCCTTTTTTGCACCCTCTCGATGTCCTCCGACAATCCCACCTGGTAAGGATCCCACACCGCGCAGCAATATTCTAACAGAGGACGAACGAGTGTAGTGTAAGCTGTCTCTTTAGTGGACTTGTTGCATCTTCTAAGTGTCCTGCCAATGAAACGCAACCTTTGGCTCGCCTTCCCGACAATATTATCTATGTGGTCCTTCCAACTGAAGTTGTTCGTAATTTTAACACCCAGGTACATAGTTGACTCGACAGCCTTGAGAATTGTACTATTTATCGAGTAATCGAATTCCAACGGATTTCTTTTGGAACTCATGTGGATCATCTCACACTTTTCGTTATTTAGCGTCAACTGCCACCTGACACACCATATAGCAATCTTTTCTAAATCGCTTTGCAGCTGATACTGGTCTTCGGATGACCTTACTAGACGGTAAATTACACCATCATCTGCGAACAGTCTAAGAGAACTGCTCAGATTGTCACCCAGGTCATTTATTTAGCTCAGGAACAGTAGAGGTCCCAGGACGCTTCCCTGGGGAACACCTGATATCACTACAGTTTTACTCGATGATTTCCCGTCTATTACTACGAACTGCAACCTTCCTGACAGGAAATCACGAATCCAGTCGCACAACTGAGACGATACCCCATAGCTCCGCAGCTTGATTAGAAGTCGCTTGTGAGGAACAGTAGAGGTCCCAGGACGCTTCCCTGGGGAACACCTGATATCACTACAGTTTTACTCGATGATTTGCCGTCTATTACTACGAACTGCAACCTTCCTGACAGGAAATCGCGAATCCAGTCGCACAACTGAGACGATACCCCATAGCTCCGCAGCTTGATTAGAAGTCGCTTGTGAGGAACGGTGTCAAAAGCTTTCCGGAAATCTAGAAATACGGAATCAACTTGAGATCCCCTGTCGATAGCGGCCATTACTTCGTGCGAATAAAGAGATTCTTGAGTTTCTCCCGGCGTATTTGATAATCAAAATATCCACGGGTGTACTGCCGGTCTATAGTGTCCAACGGGCACAATATTTCGGCGATCAAACATGTCGCCATCATCGGGATCGATGCCGTGAACACCAAAGGCACACTCGACTGATGTATCCGAGCAAGGCGGCGGTCGCTGAACATTGTTTGTCGGAAAATCACGCTATGGAGTATGACCGCACGAGGATTCTGGTACAGACGTCGAGATACTGGGACAGCGTTGTTAGAGAGGCCATCGAAATTCGCACCAATGACGACCTCATAAACCGTGACTGTGGCTATAATCTTAGCAAGGCTTGGGAACCAGCGATTGGGTTAATCAAGAGTAAATCGAGCAAACGCATAGCTGTGACGACCACGGCGGACAGAGCCATCACACCGACGTCATCTGAGACGCCGTCGCAATCTGTTCCACCGCGCTACCGTGGCGCGGGGCGCGGACGGCGGATGGAGCGCGCCGCGGGAGGAGGGTATTTAAATCTGCGACCGAACCCAGTTCCCCCTGAGCAGCCATGGCGTACGGATCTCCGTGCCGGCGCGTTCACAGGAGCTCAGTCCGTCAGTTCACCTGATGATGGCGACATGTACGACCGCCGAAATATTGTGCCCGCTGGACACTATAGACCTGCAGTACACCCGTGGATATTTTGATACATAGAATTGTCCGATAAACGGGATGTGGCTAGCTACTGAAATAAAAGTTTTAACTTGGCAATGTAAATTTTCAGGTGTATTTTTTACGATAAAGATCACAGTTAATACTGCCAAGTCCGTACTAAGTGGCAGCACAATGTAAAGTTCACACCCACACCAGAATCACACAGAGTTCACCAGATTGTTCAGTTACGAAAATGCTCGCTCAAATATCGTGCATTCTGCTCTACACGTAATGCCTGTCCCAGTCTCAGATCGCACAACACGCCACGCGGTTTTAACTAACAGTCAAAAGCAATAATTTTGATATTCCGCCCGAAATTCCACACGACTTTCACTATACCGTTCACTTAAATACACTTTGTACTACTTTGCGATCTCGTAATTAGCATTTTTCGACGATTTTACAGTACTTTCGTCTTAGCTGCTATCAATGAGATGTTACTAGTTCGAACCCTCAGCCCCGGCTTAGATCACACCCAGCACAGATTGGCGCGAGCCCGCATTTTTCTGGTTGGCTGATATCACAAACAGCAAATCAGGTTGCAGTATTATCCCGCGCTTTACCTCAATGACCAATCGTAGTAAAACATTTCTTTCTTCGGCAATTGCAAAATAAATAAATTTGGAAAAGTATCAAATATAAAATTGCTCCTGAAATTACCGATTAATTTGTGTTCTACTCGCGATTAACTAGTACCGTAAACTGACCGCACATTTAATTATAGTAAATCCCCTGTATAGTTTAACCGGTACTTCGTGAATAAATAAAACAATTTTCATTTACTTCTGTTCTTCTTCACTCGTACAACACTCACACTGCTAATTACTACCCATATAAAACAAGTAATGTTATACAAATACATAAAAAAATTTCAAACATATTTTTACAACATTGTTTTGACTACGACTGCTAGCTGTCCGTCAACTGCTGACCTCTGCCGCCTACTAGTACAACTAGGTGCAGCTCTGTAACTCGGGTCATGTCAGCTGGTGACATCTGTCGGCGACTCGTGCCTATAACGATATCGTCCTAACAAGTGACAGGAGCGATGCGAAGGCGCTACGCCTGACTGTGAATGCTACTTTTCGGTAACTGCGATATCTACCAGTTACGAAATCACAACATGTGTCCTGCTGTTTCTGCGATTTTTACTACTACTGCGATTTATCACGGTAGGTGTTACACTGTCATTATGGCCTAATGAAACGTTTCAGTAACCCAACTGACAAAAAGTTAATTGAAATGATACATTTCCAACGATTCTTCCTCAGTTCTTACACGATATACCCTTGCCCACAGACAAAATTTCGTCACAACAAATCAGTAATAAGTATGTCTTACCTATGTAAGGACTTGGGAGAGCAGTTGAACGGATCGCACAGACTCATGAAAGGAGAATACAAGATGAACATCAACCAAAGCAAAACGAGGATAATGGAATGTAATCGGATTAAAACAGGTGATGCTGAGGGAATTAGATTAGGAAATGACACACTTAAAGTAGTACAGGAGTTTTGCTATTTGTGGAGCAAAATAACTGATGATGGTCGAAGTAGAGAGGATATAAAATGTAGACTGGCAATGGCGAGGAAAGTGTTTCTGAAGAATAGAAATTTGTTAACATCGAGTATAGATTTAAGTGTTAAGAAGACGTTTCTGAAAGTATTTGTGTGGAGTGTAGCTATGTATGGAAGTGAAACATGGACAATAAATCGTTTACACAAGAAGATAATAGAAGCTTTCAAGAAAACAGAAGCTTTTGACATGTGGTGCTACAGAAGAATGCTCAAGATTAGACGGGTAGATCACGTAACTAATGAGGTGGTACTGAATTGGGGAGAAGGGGGGTTTGTGGCACAACTTGACTAGAAGAAAGGATCACCAATTTAGCATTGGAGGACAGCGTGGAGGGTAAAAATCGTAGAGGGAGACCAAGAGATGAATACACTAAGGAGATTCAGAAGGATGTAGGTTGCAGTAGGTACTGGGAGATGAAGCTGCTTGCACAGGATAGAGTAGCATGGAGAGCTGCATCAAACTAGTCTCTGGAGTCATGTCCACAACATCAACATCATCATCAACAACAACAACAACAACAACCTATGTTCTTACTTTGCCTTTAGTTTCATATTAACGGAACAAGTGTGAAAATATTGATAGCGTGATGTTGAGAATCGTAACACAAATTAACACACCGTACCACAAGAGTTCGTGTTTAGAATACGGATTTTAACCACGTAGTTACATTCACGAGTATCTGAGCCATATTGTCCGTCACTCGATACAAAACATCAGTGACAGCAGAAGCGCAAAAGTTGCCATAGCGTCTTTTCATCGCCTTCGTCAGAAGTAAGCGTAGTTTCTAAGTTTGTTAATGAAAGTAGGGGCATCGGCTATGGCAATTTTGTCACCTCCCCCCACTCAAGTGCTTTCATTGCCACAAATATTAATTGTTGCATAATGTGAATTATATTGCTAGTAAGTAGTAGCAGTATAGAAGTTTAATAATCCTCGTGATATTCCAAAGGCAATTCACGTTTCAGTTACTGGCTTCTTTATGTGCCCATCCACACCTAGAAGAGATAATCGTGAAGATCCAAAACGTCTCAAGAATTCGCAGCGTAAAAGAGCCATAACTGATACCGTAAGTGTGCAAAATGAGTACTGGCACAGTGATTCGTTGAAGTCATTACGTCATTTGAAAGGGATGATACATCAACGTGAACTGTACTGTGAGTGAATTATGAAAATTCCATACTCTAAAATTTTCTGCCGTGTATCAAAGACTTGCTACAGTGTGAAACTGATCCGTCCAACGCTCCCGCCTTAAATGTCGGTTCTGACGGCAGACTGACCCGTAGCGTAGGCCAACGTCTAGGTTAGGTTGGAGGGTTGCTTGTTTCAAGGTTGTAGCATTTACAGTAAAAAGTGTGTTTAAATGAGGTCTGTCTATTAGCACTACCTTTATGCGGTATTCTTCCGCTGCACCAATTCTCAACCGAGTGTAAAATTTTTCTCGGAGCAATTTAGCTTCTTGGTTCATTTCTTCGACTATAAGCATGTAATACAGCCATATCGTGCTACACAAGGTCCTCAGGACGAAGTACGGACGTACGGCAACAGATGAGATACGGCGTGTAATCTTAACTGCGCTTTTTAGTTCCTACTTGACTTCCAGATTCGACTCGTCACCGAAGTCCCAGTTACAGAAACAGTAGTACGAACTTAGGCCGTCGAACGTTAACTGCGCTTTTTGGTTGCTACTAGCGATTTGTCTCGAAAATCCCAGTTAAGAGGTTCACGGGAAGAAGTACGAAATTCCGCCAACAGATGGCACACGGCAATGAACGTTATAGGCTACTTATGACTCGTCCTTTGCTGTCTCTGACAGAATTACAATGTCGTATGCAAACCTCAGAGTTTTTGTTTCTTCTCCATGGATTTTAATTCCTACTCAACATTTTGTTTCCTTTACCGCTTGCTCAATATACAGATTCAATAACACCGCGGATATTTCTGTGGTTGCCACGAATTACGAGGACATTTTACGTACGAATAAGCGTATTTCATAGCTCCAGTTCATACACTCCTGGAAATTGAAATAAGAACACCGTGAATTCATTGTCCCAGGAAGGGGAAACTTTATTGACACACTCCTGGGGTCAGATACATCACATGATCACACTGACAGAACCACAGGCACATAGACACAGGCAACAGAGCATGCACAATGTCGGCACTAGTACAGTGAATATACACCATTCGCAGCAGTGCAGGCTGCTATTCTCCCATGCAGACGATCGTAGAGATGCTGGATGTAGTCCTGTGGAACGGCTTGCCATGCCATTTCCACCTGGCGCCTCAGTTGGACCAGCGTTCGTGCTGGACGTGCAGACCGCGTGAGACGACGCTTCATCCAGTCCCAAACATGCTCAATGGGGGACAGATTCGGAGATTTTGCTTGCCAGGGTAGTTGACTTACACCTTCTAGAGCACGTTGGGTGGCACGGGATACATGCGGACGTGCATTGTCCTGTTGGAACAGCAAGTTCCCTTGCCGGTCTAGGAATGGTAGAACGATGGGTTCGATGACGGTTTGGATGTACCGTCCACTATTCAGTGTCCCCTCGACGATCACCAGAGGTGTACGGCCAGTGTAGGAGATCGCTCCCCACACCATGATGCCGGCTGTTGGCCCTGTGTGCCTCGGTCGTATGCAGTCCGGATTGTGGCGCTCACCTGCACGGCGCCAAACACGCATACGACCATCATTGGCACCAAGGCAGAAGCGACTCTCATCGCTGAAGGCGACACGTCTCCATTCGTCCCTCCATTCACGCCTGTCGCGACACCACTGGAGGCGGGCTGCACGATGTTGGGGCGTGAGCAGAACACGGCCTAACGGTGTGCGGGACCGTAGCCCAGCTTCATGGAGACGGTTGCGAATGGTCCTCGCCGATACCCCAGGAGCAACAGTGTCCCTAATTTGCTGGGAAGTGGCGGTGCGGTCCCCTACGGCACTGCGTGGGATCCTACGGTCTTGGCGTGCATCCGTGCGTCGCTGCGGTCCGGTCCCAGGTCGACGGGCACGTGCACCTTCCGGCGACCACTGGAGACAACATCGATGTACTGTGGAGACCTCACGCCCCACGTGTTGAGCAATTCGGCGGTACGTCCACCCGGCCTCCCGCATGCCCACTATACGCCCTCGCTCAAAGTCCGTCAACTGCACATACGGTTCCCGTCCACGCTGTCGCGGCATGCTACCAGTGTTAAAGACTGCGATGGAGCTCCGTATGCCACGGCAAACTGGCTGACACTGACGGCGGCGGTGCACAAATGCTGCGCAGCTAGCGCCATTCGACGGCCAACACCGCGGTTCCTGGTGTGTCCGCTGTGCCGTGCGTGTGATCATTGCTTGTACAGCCCTCTCGCAGTGTCCGGAGCAAGTATGGTGGGTCTGACACACCGGTGTCAATGTGTCCTTTTTTCCATTTCCATGAGTGTATCTGTACAAACTGATAGCCCATGTAATTCTGTGAGTTCATTGATTCCAGCTGTGACACATTGATCTTATCCTCAAATCAAATGGCTGAGCACTATGGGACTTAACAGCTGAAGCCATCAGTCCCCTAGAACTGCTTAAACCTAACCAACCTAAGGACGTCACACACAACCATGTCGGAGGCAGGATTCGAACCTGCGACCGTAACGGTTGCTCTGTTCCAGACTGGAGCGCCTAGAACCGCTCGGTCACAGCGGCCGGCCTATATTATCCTCAGGAAATAGTACATCATTTTTTATGTGAAATGAATTTGTTTATTATTGACGCTCGAGCTAAGTTATTTGCAAATTCTGTATAGAACCTGTCAACTAACACCACCCCCGATTCTTCAAAGAATCGAACTAATATGTATAAAACAGCTGCAAATGTCTGAGTACTTTCGAAAAGAGTTAATGTGTTAAGTATTTGACGTTTTGAGGAATGCTGGTTTTTCACACAGGTGCATGACTTCATGAGTAGATTATGACAGCACGCAACACATGCTTTTTTTTTCCTCGACCTATTTCGAGGGAAAAAAATGCGGAATTTGTTCCGGAACATCGTGGAATATTGGCGCTTTAGCGCCTGTTCTTCTACATCTGCATATATACTCCGCTAGCCACCAAGCGGTGTGAGGTAGAGAGCACATTTCACGCCAGTCATATTCTCTCTCTCTCTCTCTCTCTCTCTCTCTCTCTCTCTGTTCCACTCGCGGATCGCTCGAGGGAGAAAACGACTGTCTGAACGCCTCAGTACGAGCTCTAATTTCTCTTATCTCTGAATGGTGATCATTAGGCGATTTGAAAGTTGGTGGTAGTAATATATTCTGTACATCCTCGGCAAAAGATCGGACTTCGGAATTTAGTGAGCAGCCCCTTCCGTTCAGCGCGCCGTCTATCTGCAAGTGTGTCCCACTTCAAACTTTGTACGAGATTTGTTACGCTGTGGCGATGGCTAAATGTACCAGTTACGAATCTTGCCGCTCTTCTTTGGACCTTCTCAATCTCTTGAATGAGACCCAGCTGGTAATAGCCCCATACAGACGAACAATACTCCAAGACTGGACGAACTAACGTGTTGTAAGCTGTAAGCTGTTTCCTTTGTTGAAGGACTGCATCGCTACAGGATTCTACAAATAAACTGCAATCTAGAGTTCGCCTTACCCGTTACTTGTGTAATCTGATCATTCCATTTGAGATCATAGTCGCAGCCGGATACTTGACTGATGTTACCGCTTTCAAAGACTGGTCGTTTATTTTGTACTCATGCAATAATGGGTATTTTCTCCTTGTTATACGCAGTAGGTTACACTTACTAATATTGAGAGATAACTGCCAGTCATCACAGCACGCATTTATTTTCTGCAACTCCTCATTGATTTGTTCACAACTTTCGTGTGATACTACTTTCCTGTAGACTAAGCGTCATCGGCAAACAGTGTAATGCTGATGTCAATACCATCAACCAGATCGTTTATGTAAATACTATAAAGTAGAGGACTTACTAAGCTGCCCTGGGGCACACCTGAAGTTACGCTTGTTTCTGTTGAAGACTCCCCGTTCAGGACGACATACTGCTCTCGGTCTGTTAGAAAACTTTCTATCCAACCTCTTATGTCATCAGATGAACCGGAAGCGCGAGCTTTTTGGAACAAGCGACAGTGCGGAACTGAGTCGAACGCCTTACACTTGCTAATGAATCTTCCATAAAGATCCGATAGGTGGCGACGCGAATCGTAGCCTTTAAAATGGCGTCCGTAACAGAACTGCTTTCCAAGGAAAGAGCTGTAATTTAGCTCGGCTGAAAACCAGAGCTTCACAGGTATTCAAAGGTGGTTCCAGAATGTCTGCCTCGCAATGAACAAATGCACGGTGAGTCGTTGGGCGAGGCATCCGTCGTCATCTGCACGAGGTCGCAGAAAACCTGTCCCATCTCCCGCGTGCCGGACGGCCACACACAGCTGTGACTGCTGCAGTGTTGGAACGTGCGGACACTCTCATTCTAGAACGTGCGGACACTCTCATTCTAGGCGATCGTTTGATCACAATCGGACACCTCGCTGCTCAGCTGGACGTGTCTGTCGGTACTAGTGACACACTCGTCCACCAGTTGGGGTTGTCAGAGCTGTGTGTGTGTCATCGCCGATTAGCAAACGACCTTGAAGAGCAACGGAGGATCATGAGTGCGGAATTGTTTGGCCGCTACGAAGCTGTCGTGGCAGTTGTTTGTGTCGTCATCACAGGCGATGAATAACGCTTTCATCACTTCGAACCGGAAACAAAACAAGACTGTGGCGTCGTGACAATTCCGATGACTGTGTGTCCATGGAGGCACTGTTATGGAAACGAGAGAGTGTAGGAGGCGCGACGTTTCCGGTGTGCTGAGGCTGCCTCATCGCCTGCAGCGCCTCTCAGGCGTCGCCCAGTGGCCGCGCTGGCTGTCCGACACACTCTGCCGTGACGCCGTACCTCGCTGATAACGGCTCGCCTTCCCAGAACCGTCCCCGCTACGTGGCAGCTGTCGGTCGTTTGGCATTCTGCACTGCGCGCACTCTCGACACAACACGTAGCCCTATGGCGTTCCACTCGCTTTCCTAGCGCAACGCCGGAATGTAATCAGAGCTCAGTTATCATCATCATGCACGCCCGGTTGGCCGTGCGGTCTAAAGCCGTCGGCACACGGACCGTGCACCCGAACGTTGAGCGTTGAGCGTGCCGAGTTTCTGACGTCACAGCGCGGAACAGCAGGTTCGGGAGTCTTCCCGAACGTGCAGAGCGGTATCTGGCATGTCAGATGTTTAGAGCTGGCATGTCAGATATTGTGAGCGTGCGTCTGAGCGTTGACCAATGAGGTGGCACAACGCCACCTACGTCACGCGCGCGCCGTCTCCCTCCCGTACAGAGTCGGGAGGCGCCATATTGGCGTTCATTTCAAACCTATATGTGTATATGCCGTTTCTGAGCACCGGTAAACTGAGAGTCACTGGAAAAGCCGTTGTTAGTTGTGTTATTTGTTCCAATCAAATAATGAGAAACATCACATTCGTGGCAACAGAATTATTGTAACTTGCGTATTATGAGAGTATGCTATTTTGAAGGCAGCGACACACTGAAGATCCACCCAAAACACATTGTTGTAGGTACAGTTTGTTACAATTAAATTTGAGTTAGTAATATAATTATCTACGATTAACGTTTTTAGCAAGAGCTAGTATAATGTGGCTAATAACAAGGAATGAGTTGTTGGTTTAGCGTAATGAGTAGCGTCTCTGTCCAGTAATGAGTTTTTGTTGGGGGCGGTGGTTCGCGACTTAACACTTCCAATTTTTTTCCTACCATTCGCGTTTTTATTAGGTTGTCATACTTCTTTATTAGTTTGATATATAGTATATGTTATAACAATTGATGTTATTTAAATAGAAGCTCACCCTTTGAGGGATGACAGCTTGCGCTACTTGTATGAAGATATTTTGCTCCATTTTCTTTTACGCTTCGTAATTCACATGTTGCAAAGATTCTGCTACTAGGTAGGAACAGTGAGCAAGTAAGACCGACCTTCGGGTTTTACTAAAATGTCGGAATGATGAAATAATGTTTACCTTATGCGGAGAAGTATTCCAAAATTGTACCGCACTGTTTGTAATGGAACTTTTATAAGCCTGTGTCCTTATTGATTGGACATGGTACTTTACTTTTTGTGGACGATGGACGAAATGTGCGTTTTAAAATACCTAACTTGGGAATTTTACGCGCGCCCGTTGAGTAAACAGCGTGATTTACGAACTAGAGACATCCCTCAACTGCAGCTGCAGTGCGTTGCCACGGCGTATACCACGTTGCACGGCGTATACCACGTTGGGGCCCACGTCCCGTGTGCAGGAGTCGCATCGTTCCTGAGCGTTCAGCAGCACGCTGAACTTGGCACGCTCAGCGTTAACGTTAGACAGCACGGCCCGTGTGACGACGGCGTAACGCACGGGAAGGAGCGCCTGGTCCCCGGGACGAATCCGCCCGGCTTACTTGTGTCGAGGTCCGGTGAGCTGGCCGGTCTGTGGGTGGTTTTTAGGCGGTTTTCCATCTGCCTGAGGTGGTCTGGTTCCCCTTACTCCGCCTCAGCTACGCAATGTCGGCGATTGCTGCGCAAACAAGTTCTCCACGTTCGCGTTCACCACCATTACTCTACCACGCAGACGTAGGGGCTACACTCGTCTGGTGTGAGACGTTCCCTGGGGGTTCCACCGGGGGTCGAACCGAACAATAACCCCGGGTTCTGTGTTGGGCGGCGGAGGGGTGAAGTAGACTGCGGTAGCCGTCGTGGGGTTGTCGATCACTGCGGCTGTGACGAGGACGGAGCCTCTCCGTCGTTTCTAGGTCCCCGGTTAACATTCAATGCAATACAATACAATCATCATCATCATCATCATTATTATTATTATTATTATTATTATTATTATTATTATTATTATTATTATTGAGATCACTTAATAAGAGTCGTCTAACGGTCCAGTCCGTACTCTATACTCCGTTCGTCATAAGAATAAACCCGATGTGAACAAACACAAACGCGATCGTTGGGGAGACGCCGTACCACACGTACACTGGTGTTGTTGCGCTCTTGAAAGCGTTTATAATGCAGGGTAAGACCAGTGGTGAGCGAACGGTTAGTGGAGGAACGTGCAGAGAATGTTTCCAACGCCTTAAGAGCGGTGATTCTGATGTCGAAGACCGGCATGGCGGGGCAAGACAGAACGTTTTCGTAGCCCAGCACAGAAACACAGACGGCCGCAGTACAGAGATAGACGCGTGAAGGGAATTTTGCAGCAGGTCAGCGCTCGGCCCCATGTCGCAGAATCCGTCGATATACACACGGAAACGTTGAAATGAGAAGTCCTATCCTGCCTGCTTACGTTGCTCTCCCTGACTGCCACATTTTTCGATCAGTGGCATACAGTGTGGCTGAGCAGCACTTCCGATCATATGAACAAGTGTAAAAGTAAATCGATTCACGGATCCCCACAAAAGGCGCCCATTTGTTCCGCCACGGGATTCGTATGCTATCCGAAAGATGGGAGAACGTAGTGGCCAGCGATGGGCGATACTGTCACCATAATTTTTTTCCAAGTTTTTCACAATAAATACTTCGAGAAAAAAACGGCGGAAGCAAAGTTGTGGACCTAGTATGTTGCGTTCGAACATAATGAATTACCTCGAATAAAACGGTCTATAGACACACAGTCAACATGGGTTTAGAAAACATCCTTCATGTGAAACACAACTAGCTGTTTATTCGCGTGAAGTGTTGAGAGTTATTGACGAGGGATTTCAAATCGATTCCGTACTTTTGCAGAAGGCTTTTGACACTGTACCACACAAGCGGCTTGTAGTGCAGTTGCGTGCTTATGGAATATGGTCTCAGTTATGTGACTGGATTTGCGATTTCCTGTCAGAGAGGTCAAAGTTCGTAGTAATTGGCGGAAAGTCATCGAGTAAATCAGCAGTGATTTCTGGCGTTCCCCAAGGTAGTGTTACAGGCCCATTGCTGTTCTTATCTATATAAACGATTTGTCGTTTATCGACTTGCAATGTCACCAGAAGATGAAAACAAATTGCTAAACAGTTTGGAAAAGATATCTGAATGGTGCGAAAATTGGCAGTTGACCCTAAATAACGAAAAGTGTGAGGTCATCCACATGAGTCCTAAAAGGAATCCGTTAAACTTCAGTTACACGATAAATCAGTCAAATCTAAAGGCCGTAAATTCAACTAAATACCTAGGTATTACAATTACGAACAACTTAAATTGGAAGGAACACGTAGAAAATGTTGTGGGGAAGACTGCGTTTTATTGGCAGGACACTTAGAAAATGTAACAGACCTACTAAGGAGACTGTCTACACTACGCTTGTCCGTCCACTTTTAGAATACTGCTGCGCGGTGTGGGATCCTTACCAGATAGGAGTGACGGAGTACATCGAAGAAGTTCAAAGAACGGCAGCACGTTTTCTATTATCGCGAAATATTGGAGAGAGTGTCACAGAAATGATACAGGATTTGGCCTGGACATCGCGAAAAGAAAGGCTTTTTCGTTGCGACGTAATCATCTCAGGGAATTCCAAACACCAACTTTCTCCTCCGAATGCGAAAATATTTTGTTGACACCGACTTACATAGGGAGGAACAATCACCACGATAAAATAAGGGAAATCAGAGCTCGTACGGAAAGATATACGTGTTTATTCTTTTCGGGCGCTATACGAGATTGGAATAATAGTGAATTGTGAAGGTGGTTCGATGAACCCTCTGCCAGGCACTTAAATCTGATTTGCAGACTGTCCATGTAGATGTAAGTTACGTTAAATTAAACTGCAAAACATTCAAACGGATTAACAGCCATCAACATTTTTCTTATTCACGGTTTAGCTGTGTAGTTTTTATTTCAAAGATCGTGTACAGTGACATCCTCTGCATTGTTGTGCTCTGATTCTCGCGCTGTTAATACGGAGAATCAAAATGGCTGACTTTGGTTCCCGTTCCGTAGTGAAACGTGCGCGTGGAACAGGGTTACAAAGTACCGAGCAATAGCTTGTTCTTAATGTTTTTCATAAATTTACGGATATAGTAGGCTTTGAAGGTTTCCGAGGGACTGTATTAGCTTCAGGCGAGACCCAAACACAAAAAGGGCGTGTAGCTGATCGCCTTTCTCACCAGATCCTCTACGGAATATATAACGCCATCGCTCCTCCTGAGACCAGACATGACATACTTTCCGAAATTAAAAACCAACGCCATTAGCTGGTTACTGGGTAAGTATGTCAGTTATGTCATCCACACACTTGGGTCGGACAACGAGATAGAACTCCGCGTTTACATGAAGTGTGAATATGCAAAAAAAATCAGCACGCATCGCAGCCACAAGAAGCACTACGGCAACATGCTGAAGGTCATTTTTGAAAGAATGGGTGTCGGGTAAATATGTGGAACCACAACAACACCTCGAACGAAAACGAACAGAAGAAAATTGTCAGTGATTCGAGAAGAATTGTTAAGATTTTTTTTTATCAGTGTTCAGTTTCTACTGAGAGAAGAGGTTTATTTGCGTTTCTTACATCGGAGAATGGGAATATTGTGTTAAGATTCCTGCACACTTAGTGCTGTGACCCAACAGAGAACATGAAAAAGGGGTGGGAGGGGTTTGAGCCTCGACGCATTGGCAGTGCCGTGAAGAGACCCAACTGCTAGTGCGGCGTGTACGACGCCCTGACCATCCTAAAAATACAAAAAAAAAGAATCATTAAAAATATAAATAAAAGTGGTTAATAAAAAATTGGGTTGCTGAAAAAAAAAGGATGGATTAGGAAGTAGATAGAGGAAAAAAAGAAAAAATATCGGGAGCGTAATTGACGGAAGAATCGACAACAGTTTATAGTTCGTCGGTTCAAATCTTATTTTAGTCGTTGATTTTTCTCGGTCAGTTTGAAACACCTATATCTCGTAACTGTAAAATACATCATTTTTTGTGACTTATGGACGTCTTGTTTCTTATTAAATATTGCACGCTAAATTCCTGTTTTTATTTCAAATACAAATTCTTAATTATCCATTTTTTTATGAAAGACAGTTAATAAAAGTTGCCTAAATGAAGGAAACATAACAATTTAATTTTTAAGGCAAAAATGAAAAACCACATTCTCTTTATTTGGACTGTGTCAATCGTTTTATACCACAGATCACTGAGTACACCATACAAATGCTGCATGTTTACATTTGCTGCTGTAACATTACAACATGAACGCAACAGAACTGATCTGGAGCCAAGCTGCGGGATTTGGCCCGAGAAGCAGCAAGACTGTTAAGCTGCCAGACGCACGCAGCTTTGTCACGTACTGCCGAACGTTGGCAGTGCGTACAACGAGACGTCGTAAAAGAGGAGAAAATGCGGCGCCTGCTTGGCTCCGTGGACTCTGTTGTTGACCCACCCGTCATCAGCGTAGCAGACGACAGTCCCGGAACTGAGAAACACCTCTCTGATTCGGATGAGGAAGGCGCTAAGACATTACCAGACGACTGACTGCGATGCCTTCAGTGGCGTCAATAGTAACAGTACAGTGAAACCCCTGCAGTGCGCTTTTGCATCACACATAGCTTGCTTGGAAAAATTAAGCTGTGTTTAAGTTAGCAATTTTCATCCCTCTAGTCTGTGATTATAATAAGAGTAATTTCCATCCGTCTTGTTTATGATTATAATACGATGGCATATGAGAACGAGACCATTTCATGCTTTCCGTCTGGCCACCTAAGAAGCGGGCAGTATCGCCGCAGTTTTGACGATTATTATTTCATTCTCTTTGAAAATGAAATGACATTGGAAGCTACATTGTTTCTCTGCCCGTCTCTTTTAGCGTGTGAACCGCAACTGCCCGCAGCATTGGGGGCTAGCTGGACCGCTGGTTGGCCAGTGCTGTCAACGTTTAGTGCGGCGGTAAAGCTGTTGTCGCGCACGCTATCGTTCAGTGTACGTACGCCTAAGTACGCCATAAAGCGTACCCTTATGGTCGTACTCGACTGTATTGGTCACAGCTTGGGTTTGCTCCACGTGAAAGGAAATCCATTGACATTTAGAGAAACGCGGAAGACAGTTTGATTCTTATCACGTACATAGTATAGCTACATTTCTTTTCGGAGTATGCTGATGCAATAGCACCGCCGTATGCAATAGCGACTACAGTATACAACCGCTGACTTGACGAAAGATCCGTGCCTGAAGACTGAAATGTTGCGCAGGTCACACCAATACACACAAAAAAGAAATAGAGGTAGTCCTTTGAATTACAGACACAAACCACTAAGATCGACTGTCACGAAACCCGCACAGATACGGAAACTATGTTTCTTCTGGAATATGACTGACTGTATTCACGCGAAGTAATGGCTCCTATGGGCTGGGGATCAAAATGGTTCAAATGGCCCTGAGCACTATGGGACTTAACTTCTGAGGTCATCAGTCGCCTAGAACTTAGAACTACTTACACCTAACTAACCTAAGGACAGCACACAACACCCAGCCATCACGAGGCAGAGAAAATCCCTGACCCCGCCGGGAATCGAACCCGGGAACCCGGGCGTAGGAAGCGAGAACGCTACCGCACGACCACGAGATGCGGGGATCTGAAGTTAATTCGACGTTTCTAGGTTTCTGAGACAGCTGCACGCAAGCAGGCTCTAATGACAATGTGTGTCGATGCAGAGTAGTCCAAACAGTGCGGATCCATTCGTGAGAGGTTGCAATTCGCAGCAACTGATCAAAAGTGGGAAGGGAAAATCTGATAGGGTTCATCTTGTCACCAAACGCGTTTTCAGTGTTACAGTGTCCGTAGATTTGTTCCTAGCGTCTAATCGTGGAGAACGTGTTTCAGACTTCCACTGCTGCACGGTCCGGTCACGTGTGACCACCACGTATGTTCGACGCCAACGTGCAGTAACGACTCAGAAACGCCAGGTGGGCGGACAGCACTTTTCAGGAGTCGGACAACATATTACTTCCCACCACATACATCTAGCCTACTGACCAGGAGGAGAAAATTCGTGGAATTACAGCGAATACAGAGCAGAGGTGGGCAAAGTCGTTCTTCCTTGGGAACTAGTTCACTGGTGACCGCTCTTTTTTGGGAACCGTTCAGTTTTACTCGTTCACCGTTCATTTGTGCTTGGTATATCGTTCTTACGAAAAATTAGTAGCAGAGTTGACTGACGGATGGAAGAGCCAAGAGGGGGCACTTGCCTTCCACGTAGAGTGTAGACTTTTTATTCATTAGAGAATTCTCACACACTTGTACGAGTAATTTCCGTCATTCTGCAAAACCTCTAACCCTGTCTTTAGCGAAGTGTAGCGTTATGTGGCTGATCGCAGTCAAATAATACAAGGCCCCGAACGAAACACAGACTGCTCGCCAATTACGCACGGTTTGTTGACCGCTACGAGCAGAATAGATGAGCATGTATTAATTCGGCAGTGAAGAAATAGCAGATAGCTAATACAAACAACAACTTCGAAACAATATATGACGATTGGTTGGCGACAATGAGCAGTCCAGTACTCGGGGCCGAATTTTCGTGCGCCACCCTGTACCACTGAAATAATATCGTAGGAGTTATCATGTTGTCTTTTACAATATGCGACACCAGACACTCGATTTCGGAGCGCGGGCTTCATTCGGCTGTAAGTCGGTCTGCCTTCCGTAACAATGAACACGCTCTTTTACCTTGGATCGAAAAGAGACGGAAAATGGTCACTCGTGTGTGCCGTTGACGAATTCCTGTACGTGTCTAACAGCGAAAAGTCTTGCCGTTCTACATCTCTTCTGTATATCGAAATACGTTCCAAAGGATTGGAAAAGGGCACAGGCCATCACCGTTTTCAAGAAGGGACCTCGAACAGATGTGCAAAACTATACACCTGTATCTCTAACGTCGATCAGTTGTAGAATTTTGGAACACGTATTATGTTCGAGTATAATGACTTTTGTGCAGACTAGAAATCTACTTTGTAGGAATCAGCATGGGTTTCGAAAACGACGGTCGTGTGAAACCCAGCTCGCGCTTTCCTCCACGAGACTCAGAGGGCCATAGACACGGGTTCCCAGATAGATGCCGTGTTTCTTGACTTCCGCAAGGCGTTCGATACAGTTCCCCACAGTCGCTTAATGAACAAAGTAAGAGCATACGGACTATCAGACCAATTGTGTGATTGGATTGAAGAGTTCCTAGATAACAGAAGGCAGCATGTCATTCTCAATGGAGAGAAGTCTTCCGAAGTAAGAGTGATTTCAGGTGTGCCACAGGGGAGTGTCGTAGGACCGTTGCTATTCACAATATACATAAATGACCTTGTGGATGACATCGGAAGTTCACTGAGGCTTTTTGCGGATGATGCTGTGGTATATCGAGAGGTTGCAACAATGAAACATTGTACTGGAATGCAGGAGGATCTGCAGCGAATTGACGCATCGCGAAATTGAATCTCAATGTAGACAAGTGTAATGCGCTGCGAATAAATAGAAAGAAAGA
The DNA here is from genome assembly GCF_023897955.1 of Schistocerca gregaria. Classification (NCBI taxonomy): domain Eukaryota; kingdom Metazoa; phylum Arthropoda; class Insecta; order Orthoptera; family Acrididae; genus Schistocerca; species Schistocerca gregaria. The sequence continues at coordinate 143,606,998 of NC_064930.1, read as the reverse complement.
TCCTTTATCATTTAGTTATAATATAGCAGGTCAGTAACTGGAAGCAGTCAATTCCATAGATTATCTGGGCGTAGGCATTAGGAGTGATTTAAAATGGAATGGCCATATAAAGTTGATCGTCGGTAAAGCAGATGGCGACTGAGATTCGTTGGAAGAATACTAAGGAAATGCAATCCGAAAACAAAGGAAGTAGGTTACAGTACGTTTGTTCGCCCACTGCTCGAATACTGCTCAGCATTGTGGGATCCGTACCAGATAGGGTTGACAGAAGAGATACAGGAGATCCAACGGAGAGCAGCGCGCTTCGTTACAGGATCATTTAGTAATCGCGAAAGCGTTACGGAGATGATAGATAAACTCCAGTGGATGACTCTGCAGGAGAGACGCTCAGTAGCTCGGTACGGGTTTTTGTGGAAGTTTCGAGATCACACCTTCACCGAGTAGTCAAGCAGTATATTGCTCCCTCCTACGTATATCTCGCGAAGAGACCATGAGGATAAAATCATAGAGATTAGAGCCCACACAGAAGCGTACCGACAATCCTTCTTTCCACGAACAATACGAGACTGGAATAGGAGGGAGAACCGACAGAGGTACTCAAGGTACCCTCCGCCAGACACCGTCAGGTGGCTTGCGGAGTACGGATGTAGATGTAGATGTAGATACTGAAGTAAGCTGATACGCCGTTTTGTTACCGGTCGTGGACGTTGAATAGAATACGAAAAGAACCAGAAATTCAGAGTTCAGAAAAGATTTGAAACGGATCTAGAATGGGCGTGCGCAGTAAACGGAACGGATAACTGGATACTGAATTATGAGCAGCTGGCAGTGGAACTGCGACGAGTGGCCACGCGGAGAAAGACGAGACCGGCCGTTTGCCGTTCCCGGGAACTGTAAGTAGAAAGCCGCGACCCAAGTGAACTACGAAAGACCGTTCCTTAGAATTTGTTGTCGCTCCTTTCGCGAACGACCCATCTCTAAAGCCGGGTTCCCACGGGGCGTGACACGCTAGCGTGAGGCATGCAGTCGTGGAACACTACCCGTGTGAACGAAGAGACGTGAGTTTGACTGTGACGTCACGGGCAGGCGTGAGGGCTCACGCTTCACATCAGACGTGTTTGCTTTTCAGTCGTGAGTTTGCCTCGTGTGCGGCAGTGTCAGATGGCGACTAATGTCATTAAAGGTCGTGTGATCAAGTTGCAAGACAGTGAAACTTGAGAATTTCTGGAGATTTACGCTACTGAGCAGGTCTTGTGTGATATAAGCACAGAAGAGATGCAAGAATGTTGCAGAGACCGAATGCAAGATTGGCTGCTGCCAAAAGAATTAGTGATGCGCTCCAAATTCCAGGATTCGGACCGAAAGAAGTAACGGCGAAATTTAAAAACTTGAGTTCGTATTGGCAGGAACTTAAGAAAATAATCGAAAGCGAACGGTCTGGAGCTGGCAATGACGAGGTTTGTAAACCAAAAATCTTCTCCAGAATGAGATTTTCACTCTGCAGCGGATTATGCGCTGATATGAAGCTTTCTGGTAGATTAAAACTGTGTGCCAGACCGAGACTCGAACTCGGGACCTTTGCCTTTCGCGGGCAAGTGCTCTACCAACTGAGCTACCAAAGCACGAGTCACGCTCCGTCCTCACAGCACAGGGCTGGCAAAAGCAAGGCTGTGAGGACGGGCCGTGAGTCTTGCTTGGGTAGCTCAGATGGCAGAGCACTTGCCCGCGAAAGCCAAAGGTCCCGAGTTCGAGTCTCGGTCCGGCACACAGTTTTAATCTGCCAGAAAGTTTCAAAAATCTTGTGCTTTGACAAGATGAATTCTTTCATTCGCCCATTCGTTCAGCAACGACCCACAGTATCAAATGTGGTAAGTGAAATAAAAGTTTGTTTCCATATTTGAAATTTTATACATTTTCGAAATTGTTCCTTACAGCTCCTCGAGCTCGTTCATGGCCGGCTTCGCGCGATCAACTGAATCACGCTTTCGTTGACACTCCACCTCCGTGTGAACTGTCCACGCCCCACGACTGATGGTTTCACTCATGTCGTGGCACGAAATCGTGGCAGACATTCGTCATACACATGCCTACCGACAATCATTCTTCCGACGCACCCAGTGTGTTAGGGTCGGAGGGGTCAGATAGTGGTACCGAAAGTCCCGTCCGCCACACACTTTATCAGGCGGCTTGCGGAATATGATGTAGATGTAGCAGCCCTAAAGGCCGAGTGTATATAAAGCGTGTCGCTGGGGAGGGGGGCAGAAAACCAGTGCAGTCTGCAGACGTCATTGCCGCTGTCCAAAAGGGATCGACCATTGGCTTCGGAGAAAGGGTGGGAGCATTTCTGAAACGGCCAAGTTTGTAAATTGCTCGCACGCCGCCAGGGCTAAAGTATACAGTGCGTGACAAAATGGCGCTTTGCGAAACCGGCGCCGAGGCAACTGTGCTGGGCTGTAGCTGACAGGGGAGACGACGGCTGCCGAGGTGTGTGGCTGCGGGAGAACAGACGCGCAACTGACGGCCCGGCTGAATCAAAGGCCTGCCGACGGCGTCTCCCCAATAACCGCTGCAGTCTGAAGCAGGCGCCCGACTCGTCACACACTGCACGCAATCAATGGCGTATGTTGCGTTTCGGTAACATTCCCTGGCCCTCTAGATCGCCACATTTATCCGTTTGTGATTTTTTTTTCTTGTGCGGCTACCTCAAGAGCAAAGTCTACTCGACTCGACCGAGAACCCTGGATGAGTTAAAAACAGAGAAATCGGGATGCAATTCACAGTATCCCAGCTGAGATGTCGCAGCGGTAAATGAGGAATCTCAACAGCAGATTTCACGAATGTATTCGTACTGGAGGACGCCATCTAATGGACGTATTTTTTTAAAAAATGATAAATACCGTAAATGTTTCGAACTGGCGAAGTTGTAAGGTTTCAATTACTATGAATGCAAGTTCTTTCTAGCATCGCGTATTGTTTTATTGGATTGTGGAAATGTTCCCGTTTTTCTGTGTGACTGGACAGAGAAGTTGGCGCTTCCCTCCGGGAGTTCCAAGTGCTGTGCGTCAAGGGCTCTTCCATTTAGCCTCAAACTGTTTGAACAGATAACACACAAGTGTTCGGTAAACAGCATAGTCAGCTCCGTCAGAGATCTTGCAGCTGCAGACAAACGAAGAAAGGTGATCCAGGCGAACCAGCCCAAGCTACGAACGCATTCCATGTGACTCTGATGCACACAGGTGTTTTTTTTTTGCTAAAGATGCTGCTGAAACTGCCATTGGAGACGTGTAAAATCTACAAATATCTCATCCATCTCAAATTGCCGTTAAACATTTTTACTCTGAAATGGAAGAATGAAGAAAATGTCAGTGTATTCTAAAGAGTGAAGACTACGGGAGACGTATGCCACACCCTACATCATCTGAGAGATCAGCCTAGTTTGTAATTTGTCAGTTGTAAAGCAGAAAGAACTTTCTATTGTGTTGCCATTTCTTCCTCGACAGCACAGACAATTTTGCAGCTTCTGATTCCAAGAATGGAGTTATGGAAGAAACAGACAATACGGAGACATTTTTCCCTTGAATTTAATTTATTTATCCTGTTCTCTAAATATAATACAAATTTGGAATGATTTCTCTTCACTATTGTCTTGCTACTTAAAATATTACACCTGTGTTTCAGTATTACCACACATAAAACTTAAGTGTGTCTGTATCAATGGCACTATAAACGAAAATTTCCTTCTTGGCATTAAGAACGTTCGTAATAAATTATTTATTTTCTCGTGCGTTTCATTATTTTTGCGGTGATGGGGTGGGCAGCATAATTGACTGTTAACGCAAAACCCCCTCTTTTAGACACAATTAAGTTACGTGCAAATAGTGGTGGACATTTTAAGTTTTATCCATATTTTACAGCTGTGAACGCGACTGTATTCAGTGCACAGAAAGTTGGAACATAAACTCCGTCACTCACAACTTTTTCGTTTTCCATTAAATTACACGAGATGCATTTCAAACCGCGTGCGTTCATCTTCAGCTGCAATTTACATTGGTCTGGAATGAGGCGAAATACAGTATCGTGTTATGAGAAAAATGTTAGGTTTTGTATGAAGTGAATCGAGCGCGGAAAATATGTGAAAAAGAGCGGCGGGGAAAAACAGTGGAGAACTTGCCGAGAAAACAAAGAACGCCGCCTTTAACCTTTTAACGTCGGCGCACGCTGGCCTCTCCATTGTGTTGCCGCGTGTCACGTCACTCACGGTGCACTTTTTCTTTGCGTTCCCAAAACACTTCACTCGTGGGGTTTAACCTGAAGTGATCAAAGATGAAGTTTATGATATAGAATCAGATATATGAGTTTTAAGAAGTTGGCATATGCGAGGAATAAACTTAAAATAAGCCTTTAAAGTTGCTAAAATAACTATGGTTAGCGAAAGCTGTTTATTCATTAAATACAGATTCAGGCTTTTTGATTTTGTGCTATATTTCCAGTTGTTCTAACAATTGTAAGGTCACAATTGTGCAATACCATAAAATTGTTTTCTATCTTGTCGATAATCAGTTTACAAACATAGATTGGTCTTGTTTGTATCTGAATTTTACACACACAGAAGAATGATAACAGTACGTAATATTAATTGTGTTATACATCTTACAAACTTTGCTTTTTATGTTAATTATGACCGCGCTCTTGCAGATTCACCTTTTATCTTTTATGTCGGACTTCGTATTTCAGATCAGCACCCGAAGACGTCGATGGTTCGTGCTGGACGACTATCTTTTCAATTTACGGGTCCTTTCTTTGCCAAGCCAAGACACTCAACAATCTTACAAATAACTAGTGACACAAAATAAAACATACATCGATTACTAATAATTATATTCTGAGATAGAAACATAGTTTAAAAATGCACTTACATCGTGTGACTACGAGTGCCGGTGACTGCAACTCGCGAATAAAATATTGAAACAATACAATGCTAATGGCGGTGTGCCACACACGTCCGATCTGTACAGGACCTGTCAAAACCAAAAAGTAACCTACACTTTCGTCATCTCACGATCGCAATTCTTCCTCTGTTTTCCAGCGGCTGCAGGCAATGCTTGCATAGCCGTGGATTTCATCGGTGGTTTTTTAATGTGTCTTTATTTTTCAACTTGTAACTACGACTTTTTCCTAAATAACTGCTCAGCAAATGTGCCTTTGAAAGTTGTATCACTTATTGAACGCCCATCGCAATAGCTTTGTTATGCTCACAGATGTGTGACTACATTCAGTTCCTCTGTGTAGAGGCAATTCAAAATCACATCGACAACAACAGTTCGTTTTCGTCTGCAGAGATTTTAGCTTCTACGTTTGTGAAGATCTTAAGTGAGACTTTATCGCAAGTGTGAAGACTTCTCTCACCCAAGTGCTTTCATTGCCGGACGAAATGGTTCAAATGGCTCTGAGCACTATGGGACTTAACTGCTGAGGTCATCAGTTCCCTAGAACTCAGAACTACTGAAACCTAACTAACCTAAAGTCATATGTAGGGGAGAGAACTGTAAATGTGGAAGATAGCGTGAGAAGCGACGCAAGATTGTCAGAACGAAGTACGTGCGTCGTTCAACAGATGGTACTTGTGAATTTCTGCCCTTGAGGAGAGGAAAGCACGTAGGTGAGTCCCGTGGTCGTATGGCAGATGCCGAGCTCCAGATACTGATGAATTGATTTCGTGGCAAATATGACTTCTCAGTCCTTTATAACTTGTGAAAATTACGTTATTTGTTGCCCAGTTCTCGTCTGCACCAACGCAAGTTACTCAAGTAACTCTTCGTGCGGCCGTGTGTACTCTGCACGTACTTGTAAGCCACACAAGTTCGACAGTGTTTCGCGTGGTTCTTTACTGTGGTGGTTACCTTCAATATTCTACCTTCGGTCTGCAGTATGCGCTTCGTTTGGCGAGAAGACAGGTGCGAGTTTCTGGGTATTTATGAAGAAGAGTAGTATGTGGATGGGATTAATTCCAGCTGCGAGTGCATAGTTAATTTCGCGCGGGCGAGGGCAGAAGGTTGTGGGAAGTGTGGGGACTAGCGGAAGAAGAGAGAGAGAGAGAGAGAGAGAGAGAGAGTCGGAGGAGGCCCCATTTGACTGCCTCCCTGCCCGGGGCTGGTGAGCGGGGAGAGCGCCAGCGTTATCGATCGTCAGATGTCCCCAGCGTCCCCCCCCCCCCCCCCCCTTCGCTCCCGTCCCCACCCCTCCCCGCCTTCCTTCTCCACTTTCGCCCGCGTGTCTCGCACATTGGGCTGCTGGCGCGAAAAGCCGCTTTCCACGCCTAGGTGCTCCCCCGCCAACGCCGAAGCGAAACGTACACTCTGGTAGGGCTGGGCGCTTCAACGTCATCTCACAGCGCTGCAAATACGAGATACTTGCAAACGCAAATGCCGTACGCGAGTTGTCCAGAAACCAGACTGCCGTTACCAAGTAGCGGCGCGGAAGGGAAAGGGAGAAGGTACGGCGAGCGATTCAGTCGTGGGATGTAGGCTGTGCACTATCTTATTCAGTTTGCACTTTGAGCATACATTAGAGGGAAGCAACGATAAATTGGGGAAGGAAATTAAAGTTCAAGGGGAAGAAAGAAAACTTAGGTGATGGTTATCGATGACACTGTATTGTTCGTCTGGCAGAGGAGGCAAAGGACTTTGGTTGAGCAGTTGTATCGAACAGAGGTTGTAAGATGGACATCAACAAAACTACGTAGAACACGTATGACAGAGTGCAGCAGACTAAAATCCGGCGATGTTCAGGGAGTTAGATTAGGAAATGAGAACTAAAGGTAGTACATAAGTTGTACTGCAAAATAAGTGAATCTGGCCGGAACAGAGCGGGGTTTAAAACACAGACTGACAGTGGCATGAAAAAAGTTTTGGAAAGAGAGAAATTAGTTATCCTTGAATATAAATTAACATACTAGGAAGTATTTTATGAATGTAGTTCTGGATTCTAATCTTATTTCAAAGTCAGCCATGGACGATAACTGGTTCAGACAATAAGAGAATAGAAGCTTTTCAAATGTGGTGTGCGGAAGATTACATTGGCATGTCGAACAACTTAAATAGAAAATTATGTCAGAAGCCGACTGAAAAAAGTCCTCGGTTGATAGACATGCCGACTACATGAAAGGGACAGTCAGTTTGGTGGATAAAGGACTGTGAAAGGGACAGAGAGAGAGAGAGAGAGAGAGAGAGAGAGAGAGAGAGAGAACAAGGCCTGAAAACAGCAAGCAGGCTGAAACGGATTTAAGCTGCAATAGTTATGCAGAGATGAAAAAGCAGAGGATAGAGTACTGTGGATAACTACATAAAATCAGTCAGCAGTCTCAAGTCCACAAGAATAAAAAGTGTGAAAAAAATCAGACGCATATCTTTTGGCTGGAGTATGAGGGACCGTTTTCCGAAAGGAAACTCTTAGGTATTAGTTACGAGAAAACTTAATGTTTCAGACACTCGTGGAGAGAAAAAAAAAGGCTTATAGTACGTCTTCATCCATTGAGTAGTGTGGAAGCACTTCTAAATTCACTATGTTCACAATTAATATAATTCGCGAAAAATCAGAGACAATAAGTACATTACGACGGTATAACCCATTTTTTTTTTCTTTAGAGATAAAAAACAAAGAAGGGTGGTGGCACTGCAGACTTACGCTGTACATTGTTTTGAAGTGAGAGTGCGCGCCATTTTAGCTCACAACCGTATACGAGTGCTTCTTGTTCATTATTTCTGACGTGTACGAGCAGTAACTGTTTTAAATGTTAGAAGTGATAGAGCTTACATGAACAATGCACTGTCAGGAAGGCATTTTGAACGTTTTTCTGTTCTTGAATACGTATTTCCTCTGGGAATACGTCACAGTCAGTGACGTAACGGGGAAGTGTCACCGCGGTGAACTGTGGGGAGATGAATGCAGTGAACCTTATGTTTTGGGCCAATTAAGATGGCGGACATCGGCTTCAAGTTTGTTACGTCATGCCGCCTCCCCACTGTTTCTACCTCTCTGGTTTTTTGTGTTTCCTGAACCGTTTAAAAGTTATCCTTTTTGTTTTCCAAATGTTTTTTGTTTTGTTTTAATTGAGTTTCTTCATTAACAATTTTGTTGGGGTACGTGGGCTGTGTAGGTTGTGCATTTCAAGTTCTTCCAAAATTTATGTGTGCTATTATAAACGTGATTACATACTGAAATTACTAAGAGCACAAAACGTCAACAAAAAGCTGCGCCAGGATGTAGGACACTCGTACGTGGTAACATGTAAGACGTAAAGGAAACAACTGTTAACGTATACACCCACATACTTTAATATTATACTATATTGAAGCATAAATTAACAGTGACGAACATAGACATGCCGTTGTAGAATAGTAATATTTTCTGCTTCAACGCTACGTTGTACTGTATGGGAACTATGACTTGGCATCCGTGTCCCCGAGTTCCGGATCGGAAACTGTCGGCAGCAGTCGGGAGATTTCGTGGCGTGGCGTACATGTTGCCAACTGCGCGGCGTACACTGCATTTGTCGTCTGTCTGCTATGCCGGCCGCTTAGCTGTGCTGTCGCTGTCAGCTTGTAGTAGCTGCGTCTGCACGGTTTCGAAAGTGAGTGATGATCCGCTTGCTGGCCCATCGCGGCACTTACCGTCGACTCCAGATCGGAAAAAGAATCCGGTTATAAGGAGCGCTTGTCGTAAAATGATGATGTAGTGAAGTGCTGCGATGATGAAAAAAATCGCTGTTAATGTCTTTATTTAATATATAAGTACAAACAGTGATCACAATTTCGATAGCACGAAGTATTCAACTTACTATTAACTCTGTCCTTCAAATATCTGCTTTTGTGGAAGTTTAAAAAACAGGTTTGTGTTGGCTGCACTGCGCGCTTGCAGCATATGGAAGCACACCCCCCACCCCCCAGCAGATCTTTGCCACTCCCTCCGCTGAGAGATGCCAAGTAACAGTTCGCTATAGTACAAGAGAGAACCACCAACATGGATGTAAGCAATATACGATTATCGTATATTATTAGAAAACAAATTGTACCATCATTCCATGATCACATGAACTTGGCAAAAATTGCCGAAACGAGCTCATCGTGAGGTTAACATAAAGTGTGAGTACAGTGTCACAATGTCTTGGAATAATTAGAGGCGCTGACAACCATGTTGTTGTTGTTGTTGTCTTCAGTCCTGAGACTGATTTGATGCAGCTCTCCATGCCACTCTATCCTGTGCAAGCTGCTTAATCTCCCAGTACCTACTACAACCTACATCCTTCTGAATCTGCTTAGTGTATTCATCTCTTGGTCTCCGTCTACGATTTTTACCCTCCACGCTGCCCTCCAATGCTAAATGTGTGATCTCTTGATGCCTCAAAACATGTCCCACCAACCGATCCCTTCTTCTAGTCAAGTTGTGCCACAAACTTCTCTTCTCCCCAATCCTATTCAATACCTCCTCATTAGTTATGTGATCTACCCATCTAATCTTCAGCATTCTTCTGTAGCACCACATTTGAATGCTTCTATTCTCTTCTTGTCCAAACTATTTATTGTCCACGTTTCACTTCCATACATGGCTACACTCCAAACAAATACTTTCAGAAACGACTTCCTAATACATAAATCTATACTCGATGTTAACAAATTTCTCTTCTTCAGAAACGCTTTCCTTGCCATTGCCAGTCTACATTTTATATCCTCTCTACTTCGACCGTCATCAGTTATTTTGCTCCCCAAATAGCAAAACTTCTTTACTACTTTAAGTGTTTCATTTCCTAATCTAATAACCTCAGCATCACCCGACTTAATTCGACTACATTCCATTATCCTCGTTTTGCTTTTGTTGATGTTCATCTTATACCCTCCTTTAAAGACACTGTCCATTCCGTTCAACTGCTCTTCCAAGTCCCTTGCTGTCTCTGACAGAATTACAATGTCATATCCGGACCTCAAAGTTTTTATTTCTTCTCCATGAATTTTAATACCTACTCCGAATTTTTCTTTTGTTTCCTTTACTGCTTGCTCAATATACAGATTGAATAACATCGGGGAGAGGCTACAACCCTGTCTCACTCCCTTCCCAACCACTGCTTCCCTTCCATGCCCCTCGACTCTTATGACTGCCATCTGCTTTCTGTACAAATTGTAAATAGCCTTTCGCTCCCTGTATTTTACCCCTGCCACCTTTAGAATTTGAAAAAGAGTATTCCAGTCAACATTGTCAAAAGCTTTCTCTAAGTCTACAAATGCAAGAAACGTAGGTTTGCCTTTTCTTAATCTTTCTTCTAAGATAACTCGTAAGGTCAGTATTGCCTCACGTGTTCCAACATTTCTACGGAATCCAAACTGATCCTCCCCGAGGTCCGCATCCACCAGTTTTTCCATTCGTCTGTAAAGAATTCGCGTTAGTATTTTGCAGCTGTGACTTAAGGGCCCATATTGAAGTGGATATCAGAAAAATTGGAGGTACAGCTCTTTGTGTGTGTTCACATTACAACGTATGCGTACGGCACAAGTAAATCTGGTTCACCGTAATACATCTTTTATTAACTTCAATTCTACTAAGGGAATAGCCACAACAGGGCAATTATATTTTTGAAGTTTCTTTTTATATTTCTTGACAACACAGTTCGAGGTAACTCTTGAGAAAGTCGATTTACCACCGTTTTTAATATGCTAAAGCAAGGTCGATTTTTGTCGACAGTCTGTGTGATAGGAAGCTCGCCTGTTTGCCGTCAAGGTGTGTCCACAAGGTGACTTGTTTTGTGTTCAACTTTGCACATGCGCGTAAATTTGCAACAGCGCAACTACGCATGCGCGCTTGTGCATGCGGCAATTTCCTGGAAATTGAGACCGTGTGTTCAGCGCATTGCTGTCCGCCTTCGGTGGGAATCTTAGCGGTTTTTAGCAGTAGACAAGTAGTTGAGGCCCATGTGTGTTTGGCTGTGTAATGTGTTGAGATTATGCCGTGACGCGAATTATGCGTAGTAATGTCCGTTGGCTCCAAAGGAAGCACGTTTAAATTCATAGATGATTACAGAACAAAGAAGAAACTTGTATGGAGAGCTCCTTCTGAAGATTATTTGAATAAAAATTTTACATCTATTACCCTGCGCGTCAAGTATTACGTAAAAGGTCTCCGATCATATTTTTGTACAGAATAAGTTTAGAATTAGAAAAACTGAGAATAATAAGCCAAAAGTTCATGTAAAGGGGAGGCCTATATGAAAACTGTGGGCGAATATTCAATGCTACGCCGACTTAAAAGCACAACTGGGGAGGCTGACATTTGAACAAAAAAAGTGGTGGGATGTGTTTAGCTAAACAGCTAAACATTGGAATGAAGTACGCAGATGATACAAAGAATACACTATTGAAAAATACAGCCTCTGCTCTAGTTTACTCTGGGATCTATGAAATTTCCAAATTTGTCGAGTGCTAGGATGTTTATCCACGAAACATCTTTCTCGATTACAGTTGTATAAACAAATAAAACACAAAGAGGCACTGAAAGTTAATTAACCTTCACATAACGACTAAGAACCCCCCTTCAATATTTCTCAGTTTCGGGAATAATCCCAGAAATGCTTTGTTCTGAAATGAGGAATAAAAAGTTGAAACTGCTATATGACTCGCTAGCTGCTAGCTAACGCAATTTTATTACCAGGCTAATCGCTGCAGCTTCCCAAGCAGAAAGTCTACACTGCTGGCCATTAAAATTGCTACACCAAGAAGGAATGCAGATGATAAACGGGTATTCATTGGACAAGTACATTATACTAATACTGACATGCAATAACATTTTAACTCAATTTGGGTGTATAGATCCTGAGAAATCAGTACCCAGAACAACCACCTCTGGCCGTAATAACGGCATCGATACGCCTGGGCATTGAGTCAAACAGATCTTGCATATCGTGTACAGGTACAGCTGCCCGTGCAGCTTCAACACGATACCACAGTATTGTGATGAGCGACTTGCTCGGCCACCATTGACCAGACGTTTTCAGTTGGTTAGAGATCTGGAGGATGTGCTGGCCAGGGCAGAAGCCGAACATTTTCTGTATACAGAAAGGACCGTACAGGACCTGCAACATGCGGTCGTGCATTATCCTGCTGAAATGTAGGCTTTTGCAGGGATCGAATGCAGGGTAGAGCCACAAGTCTGCAAATGTAACGTCCACTGTTCAAACTGCCGTCAATGTGAACAAAAGGTGACCGAGACGTGCAGCCAATGGCACCCCATACCATCACGCCAGGTGATACGCCAGTATGGCGATGATGAATAGAGGCTTCCAATGTGCATTCACCGCGATGTCGCCAAATACAGATGCGACCATCGTGACGCTGCAAACAGAACCTAGATTGATCCGAAAAAATGACGTTTTGCCATTCGTGCAGCCAGGTTCGTCGTCGAGTACACCATCACAGGCGCTCCTGTCTGTGATGCAGCGTCAAGGGTAACCGCAGCCACGGTCTCCGAGCTGTGGGTCCGTGCTGCTGCAAACGTCGTCGAACTGTGCGTGCAGATGGTTGTTGTCTTGCAAACGTCCCCATCTGTTGACTCAGGGATCGAGACGTGGCTGCAGGATCCGTTACAGCCGTGCGGATAAGATGCCTGTCATCTCGACTGCTAGTGATATGAGGCCGTCGGGATCCAGCACGGCGTTCCATATTACCCTCCTGAACCCACCGATTCCATATTCTGCTAACAGCCATTGGATCTCGACCAACGAGAGCAGCAATGTCGCGATACGATAATCCGCAATCGCGATAGGTTACAATCCGACCTTTATCAAAGTCTGAAACGTGATGGTACGCATTTCTCCTCCTTACACGAGGCATCACAACAACGTTTCAGCAGGCAACGCCAGTCAAGTGCTGTTTGTGTGTGAAAAATCGGTTAGAAAGTGTCCTCATGTCAGCACGTTGTAGGTGTCGCCACCGGTGCCAACCTTGTGTGAATGCTCTGAAAAGCCAATCATTTGCATATCACAACATCTTCTTCCTGTCGATTAAATTTGCGCGTGTAGCACGTCATCTTCGTGGTGTAGCAATTTTAATGGCACTAGTGTAAAATCTCACTGTGGGCTCTTCCTGAAATGTGCAGACGAAACGTTGTCAGCACTTTGTATATATCGTGTCTTGTTTGTTTACACCCTTCTTTATACAAAATCGCTCTCGTGTTTTCTTTTTCTGTCACCTTCTCGTCACAGGAAAGGCAGAAGAAGCTTCTAAGCAAAGAAGATTGTTCATAGCAGCCTGCTTGCCAACGTGTGGAGACGGGAGCGCACGTGGGTACACGTGTTCTTTCCACAGATCTTTGTGCACGCGCTTTTATTCCCGTGCATCGTCTTCGGACAGACAACTAGCACCGCTTTTGACCTGCCTGTGGTTGCCTGTTAGCCGGGCAGCCGAGAGTCCGCGTCGTATCACCAGAGCGGGCGCCCAACCCGTGGTGTATACACAGTAGGGCTCGGGAGTCACTGGAAATATCCGAGTATCACAAGACGAGGCTCAATGAAATATGTATTCATTCTGCGTAGTTGTAAACCATAAAATCATAAATTTTACTTGCTTTTCTCCTTTTCGGCGTATTTCCAGCGTATTCGTTCCTTTCCATAAGAACGGTCTTCTCTGCAACTTCACCCTCTTTCGACTAGCACTAAAGTGCGCGTCATTTATGAGGGCGGCCGAGTTTAGGTTCGATCTGCGCATCTGACGTCACAAAACACAGTCAGCCAATGAACAGAGAGAAACGTTCAGTCGTAAATAAAGTAATTGAACAAAAGCAATGCCTTGATAGCAGACTTTCTTTTATAGAAAGTTTGCAACAAGCGTTCTTTATACCGGAGTGGCCGAGCGGCTCTAGGCGCTACAGTCTGGAACCCCGCGACCGCTACGGTCGCAGGTTCGAATCCTGCCTCGGGCATGGATGTGTGTGATGTCTTTAGGTTAGTTAGGTTTAAGTAGTTCTAAGTTCCTCTGGATCACCGTTTCAGCCGTTAAGCGATATACATATTATGGCTCTGGTTCAAATGGCTCTGGGCACTATGGGCTTAACTTCTGAGGCCATCAGTCGCCTAGAACTTAGAACTAATTAAACCTAACTAACCTAAGGACATCTCACACATCCATGCCCGAGGCAGGATTCGAACCTGCGACCGTAGCGGTCGCTCGGCTCCAGACTGCAGCGCCTAAAACCGCACGGCCACATATTGTGGACGGTGTGAGAGTCGTTTCAGTGTATATAAATAACACGATGGAGAATTGACAGTAAACGCGGAAGGTGTGCAGTAATCGACGCAGCTAGCCGCTCGCGTCGAATCATTGCGAGCTCTAAGACAGCGCAGCGACGAGGCTGCAGTGCGACAGGGTGCCGAGGCTGAGGTGAGTAGAGGGAGAAAATAAAAACACGACGTGAGCTGTGTGCTGCACGCGCGGCTGTTGCGGTACAGCCGTCGTGTCAGGGGCGAGCATGCCTCTACGCGGCGACTCAACAACAACTGCGAGACTGAGAAACTAATGCATACTAGGACTGTCCATATTTTTAAAAATATTGGGAATCCGACATATCGATGTTTGAAAAAAATATCATTATCTGCCTTCGATGTATCGAAAAAAAATATCGATGCTACGCCGGACAAAATGTTGATTTCCTGGCAAAAATATCGGCTGCACATTGCCATTTTTAGAGCTATATGTTTAAGTATTGATTTGTTATTTCTATTTTTTGTAACTCCAAATAGCGCATCTGCGGACCACGTTCCAATTCCAAATCTTCGTTCTGTGTTCCTTTCTTCCAGTATGCTTTCATTTCTTCCCCATGTTTCTTCTGCCTGCCTTCAGACCATTCTGAACCAGGTTTTTGTACCTAGCCTGTCTGGCATGCTTCCATTTTGAATACTTATTCCCAAAAGGCTTCTCTGCTGTTTATACCTTCTTGATAGAGCTAACGTTTAAATTGTGCGCCCGTCTATTTCGTAAATAAAAGTGCGATTTGCGAGCCTGTATAGCGAGAGAGTGGCCAACCGGACGATACGGCGGTCATTTTTCTGCCAAACTGTGGGCGGGACGTTTGAATGGCCAGTAGTGGAGTACACACTCGCCGAATCAAAAGCACAATAGAATATGGCGAAATCATTCGTTAAATGCCTATGTTAATGAGAATAACGTGTTATAGTAATTTGCACACAGTCAATTTACAGGTCTGTTTTCAAATTGAACTATGTATATTGCAAGTTGTTTTATATGTAGTAAAAAGCAAAAACGACGTACTTCGCATAGATAAGAGTACTTGGTTGGTTTCCACAAGGCTCCTGTTTGATTTATGTCAGCCCTGTAGACTGCGACTGCCCACTGCATTCGTCTTTCTTCATTGCGTGGAATTGCTAACATGCGAAATCCACCTTTGCCTCTATTGGAACAACCAAATGCAGCACAACCAGGTATCGTTTACGAACGTCTGCAGAACGAATTACAGATGTCAAAAACAACACTGTACAATTACTAACGTGTTTACATCAAAACATGTAGGCCTACCGATTTCATCACAAAACGCTTCATTATTTCAACTCGTATTTAAGATCGCAAACGCTAATTAAGTACTAAGAACGATATACAACTAAATCGAACATGCATGGACAACGCATAACAAGTATCTCGATAATTCAAATACCTTTTAATCGTTTTCGAAAGTCCTCTGAACTTCAGTTCAACTCAAAGCACGGCGAACATGGGAAGCGCGAGAGACGTTTGGCGCCATTTTTATACCAAAGCTAATCAACCAGTCACGGGCAACTCCATTTTTTTTTCTAGAAATTCCGTTCGCTTTTCGGTGAATTACAGTCAGAAATTGTGTCTTGTCCGTGAGACAGCGTAATCCACACCTTTGTTATCCAACACCAACGAAGTTTACGCATAAGTTGAAAACTTTTCGAAACTTTTTCAGGTTAACAAAAATAAGTTTTTTCGCTTACTTTATTTTCCCTGTTCGTGGGTTTTTCAAGGAGTTCCTTGAGGGGAGGGGAGTGGCTATTTACATAAAAAAAACAGTATTCCATTCGAGTCCATAGGCGTATCACGGCACTACACTGAACAGATATTTGAATATTGTGCAGGGTCAGTGGAATTTAGTGAAATTAAACTAATTATTGTTGTTTATAGGTGCCCTCACTCTGAAGCGAACGTGGCAATTGAGTGACAAGAGTAAGGGGCCACCTGTGTGTTTTAAATTTGTGTTCTGCACCATAAGATTGCTCTTATGGAAAGAAAATATTTTGCGAATGCCCCTTACATTGTTATTGTTAACTGTCTACTGTGATTTTTGTATCACTCTGGTATGAGGCTAGTACTGTATTCCAAACTTGGTAGACAACAGGAGGAATAATAAATAGCACGTACGGAGTAAAATAAGTATATTTTTGTAAATCTTTCTGAAGGGGACATTGTATGTCCAATGCCGCCGTTGTTAAATTATCGAATTTTCTGACCCATTATTCTGGAAACTTTTTAAGACACCAACTTACAATTTTCCATAATTATTGAATGCACCTTTCTAGGTTCACTGAACTATAACTATTACTAAATTTGTAATGTGGGGCATGTTATCTTTTTTCCCAAGCACTCAATTTTTTGACAGATTTTTGTAAATAAATGAACATAAAAACAAGACAACTGAGCATATTTTAATTATTATAGTTTTATATGTGTCGAATCTCACACATTTGGCATGGTGTGAAAATTTCATGTCTCTACCATCAGTACTTTTTTAGAAAAAGGGTCACTTACTGCGAAAATGTAGTTCAGAGATATTGAGGTTTAAAACTCTTTTTTTATTACAAATTGTTATACAGACTTACATTTCTGCATCTTCTATGCACTAGACTTGCCCTGGCCCACAGCCTGTGTCTTCTCCAGTGTCACAACAGCCCAATGCTTGCCGCCTCCTGTTCTCTTTTATCATTTGCTGAGCGCAGCTCTGCTTCACGTACACGAAGCTCATCCAGTTCCCGCAGTCTTTTAGCTGTGTTGTGTCCAAATCTTACACCTAATTTCTCCAGAACCTTAAGTTTTCCATAGTTCCCACCATTAAAAGTTATTGCAGCATCAGACTCTGCTAACTTAAGAGTCATAAGGCCAACAAATTCATTCTTAGTCACAAGGCACCGCACAACATTATTGTAGGACTTCATTCACATTCTGGGTCTCCCCGTGTAAACACTTCTTCAGTAGCTCAGGATTTGCTAAATCTGTAAATGGCTTTGGTTACTTCCTTTACTGTCAAAGGAAGAGAATGTTTATGTCTAAATTAATGAAGGGTGCCAGCAAAATCAGCTTGCCTATATTGACACCAAGTGTTTGGTGGAGATGGACACAAAGCATGACATGGCTTTTCATCGGTTGATATTCGATGAAAGAAAGTGCTCCACACAGCTCTTTTCTTCTTTTGTAAATTGTCAAAGGTATCTCTAATGGCCTTCCCGTAATATTCCTGTAACTTATTTTATTTGCGTATAAAAAGCAGTAGAAGTTAGCTTACTACAAAAATCACACTACTTTTAACGAAAACTGGTATCAGAAACAAAGGACTGATTTGTTTATTCGTAATGTCAACTTCTGAGATGTATCAGTAGGCACAAAACAAAGCAATTCACCGCCTTCTAGACTGTGTAGTTCCCAAGATATGACTGCTCAATTGTGACAGTATATGCTTAGCGGCGAAATTTGAAGGTCTCACAATTGTCTGATTTTAATGTATTATGTACCAAAAGGCCCAGGAAAGTCCAAATTACATTATGGAGCAGAAAACAGAAAATTTCAAATTTCAACGAATTTGACATACAGGACGTCTTGCTGTACACCATGACCTGCTAGGAAAAGTAGTAAATTGCGAAATCGGTAATCGGATATGCAGTGAGAGTTCTGCAGCGTAGCCGAAACAACGTTGGCAGGATACGGGAACAGAATGAACGCCGCCCTGCAACATTCCTGGTCTCGTGCGGATGTGCTGTTAATGTGGCGCCGTGCTCCAGAAAGTCGGTCATGTCACACAGTGGGATAAATGTACTACCAGTTACGACCATTATTGCTTTTGCACTAATAAACAGTTTACTGACTACTTCGATCTGCTTAGTTTCCATTTGATTGTCCATTATACTTGTGAGGGTAAAATGAGTCGATGCAGATCATTACGATTAATCGTAGAAGTAACCCATGCTGCATACAGTTCCACCTGCCTAAACAGCAAAACTCGACTACTTTTATTGTCTGAGTTGCTGATCTAAGAGACGGATTTAATTGGCCTGCATTCTATTAGCGTTGTTTCACTTTTGTTGGTGTTTATGTTGGAACCTCATTATGCATTTCGTTCAGCTCCTTTTGCGAGACTGTTGCCATCTCTCACAGAGACTTCAAACCCCCTGAAGCTTAATTGCCTATCCAAATTCGTGCTCGATTTCCCTCACTGATTTGTGCTCGATTTCCTTCACTGCATGCTCAATCACAACATATTGAATAATATGGGCAATGGGCTTGAACACTGTGTTACTGGTCTACAGATCTTAGACGAACTTTTCGCCGGCCGTGGTGGCCGAGCGGTTCTAGGCGCCACAGTCTGGAGCCGCACGACCGCTACGGTCGCAGGTTCGAATCCTGTCTCAGGCATGTGTGTGTGGGATGTCCTTAGGTTAGTTAGGTTTAAGTAGTTCTGAGGTCATCAGTCCCCTAGAACTTGGAAGTTAAGTCGCATAGTGCTCAGAGCCATTTGAACCAACTCTTGAATATTTTGTACAATCCTAACGCTTACACCTGTCATCTTTCTTCAGTACTGCGCTCTTGACGCATGTTACTAGCGTGTTTGCCTTTAAAAGTACACTGTATGCTGAAGTGGAATTTATACTCTATGTAGAGTTTGCCATTCTTTTCTTCCTTTGAAAAAATTTGTAACAGTTCCTGTATATTACATGAGGTTTTTTTATATATAAAATCCTTAAAGATGTTCTGCGACTGAAACCCGTCATTATGGTCAAAGATGCGTTTTATACAAATCTCCTATTCATTTCTAAACTGCTGCTTCCCTGTCGTGTCGTTCGACTCTTATAAATGCAGGCCAATATTACTATAAGTTTTAAACGCCCTTTCGCTCCCTGCATTTCATCGCTGCCATCTGTTGTAAACGACTTTTAAGATCCAGGATGCGATTTGCACTCCGCAGCGGAGTGTGCGCTGGTATGAGACTTCCTGGCAGATTAAAACTGTGTGCCGGACCGAGACTCGAACTCCGGACCTTTGCCTTTCGCGGACAAGTGCTCTACCAGCTGAGCTACCCAAGCACATCCTCAGAGCTTGTAATTCTGCCCGTACCTGTGCTGTGAGGACGGGGCGAGAGTCGTCCTTGGGTAGCTCAGGTGGTAGAGCATTTGCCCGTGAAAAAGGTCCCGAGTTCGAATCTTGGTCCGGCACACAGTTTTAATCTGCCAGGAAGTTTTGACTTTTAAGATATTTATATGAAATGCATTCGCACTTGGAAATACCGTCAACTGTCAGCTGTATAGGACAATAATGAAAATTTGTGCCGGACCGGAATTCGATCCCATGTTTTCAGGTTCACGCGAGCGGTCGACGTAACGGCTTCGGCTATCCGTACACGACTCGCTGTCAGACGCAAACTTCCGCGTCACAAACTGCACGTTTACACATCAGGTAATTCCCGTGCAGGGGGAGGGCATTTTGATCCAACGTCACTGTGCGGTGTCGGCGGATACATAGGATTTTGCAGTTCGTGTGTTGTTAAGAATTACGATGTAGTGTTCCGTGCATGCATGTCCGAAGGAATCCTGTATCTTTCCTTGTGAACAACACAGGCAGTTTCGTATTTAAGATACCTGGCGATATGAATATCGGAGCTCGTTGTGAGTCAAGTATTATTTCAAATCCGACTGCTTTTCCGAATAGTTAAAAGTTGGTGGGGGGGAGTGAGAGACACGAGAGTTCCGAGCAGTTGACGTTCGTATGCCATCGGCAGATTTGCAGTACGACGCGTCCGCACCCCCACATCTCTCTCTCTCTCTCTCTCTCTCTCTCTCTCTCTTCCGGCAATATGGCCGCCGGCAGCACACGCGGCGGAATCCCGGCTGAGGCAGCTCCACAAAAAATGGCCGCGCTGCCCATTGTGGAAGAGGCGATGCGCTGCTATACGGGTCATTCACGAAGATACGCAGATATATTAATATGTTATTTTACAAGCAAAGCTAAAGAAAAAAATGTTCATACAAACATAAATTCGCAAATGTTTAGTTACGATTTACGGCTAATAAAAGACTTCGTCTTAAAATTGAGAAATTCGCTAATATGAAGCCATCGCAAAACTCTACGAGGTAAGAGCACCATTTACATTTGTTTTGTTGTTATTGATCTGGTGAATCCAATAAAACATGCCCTAGTCGTGTATCTGCAGTAGTTTTCCAGAACATCCAGAGAAGCAAAGATTATTATAGAAGTAAATTTCATTACTTTCAATTAAGAATGTCGAAGCGTTTATGTCATTGTTCGCAACCGTTCAAAAATGACTCTGAGCACTATGGGACTTAACTTCTGAGGTCATCAGTCACCTAGAACTGAGCACTACTTAAACCTAACTAACCTAAGGACATCACACACATGCACGCCCGAGGCCGGAGTCGAACCTGCGACCGTAACAGCATCTCGGTTCCGGACTGAAGCGTCTAGAACCGCTTGGCCACGGCGTCTGGCCCCTGAAGTGAGGTCGTATTTCTAACGGGAAGATAATTCTGTGGTTGAATGCCTGCCTGCCATGTAGGATTTTGAACGAAGCTGCATGTTCCGTGACTTTATCTCCTGCGACTCCAGCCTTGAACCCAATAGACAATCTTTGGAGTGAACTGAAGACTAAAGTATGACAGAGGCCCGTGACATCAAAACAAGCTTTAAAGGAACGAATACCGAAAGAATAGCGACGAATAAGTCGAGATCATACAGGTAAGCTCGATCACAGCACGCCTAACCGCTTGGACCGAATGATTAAGCAAAAAGGACTGCATAGAAGGTATTAAAATGTACAAGGTTCTTGAGATTGTTATACTTGCCGCCCGAAAACTTCTGTGGCTGTGATAGCAGGCGTGTCTTTTGTGTGTTATTGTTCATGTTGTTTGAGTTAAGTTTGCAAATAAGGAAATGCTGTTCTGTTATTTAATACATAGTCCTATGCCATTTTGTGCCGAGACTAGTCCTGCAATATGTGATGCCGGTACATAATGAAGTGAGACTAAACGTAATACTGGCAGTAGAATACTTTCGTGAGTCAGTGTACAAAACAACAGGTCCCCTCAGCCCGTCATTCCACTCCCGGCACACCAGTGCGCTCTTTGGGCGCCGCCCTTTAAATCGCACGTGGACGGGCGGTATAGGCGGCCAACATGGCTGACGGCGGCCGCCATTGCGCGCCGACTTATCTCGCCGCTTCTCGCGAGACTCCGCGTCCTTGGCCCGCTGGGAAACTGGCCTCAGCCCGGCCCAGCAACTCTTCACGTGGAGGCGACCTTGGGTGTGTGACGTCACCGGCGCCCGGCAGGTGCACCGCACGTTCCGGGTAATGGCCGGTGTGCCTCGTCTCCGAACGCCGCTTTCTATAACAGGACTCGCTCAGGTAGTCGCCGAGCCTTCTCACCGCTAGATAAGTTAGCCGACGTACCCAGACATGTGGGCTTCAGTACTCGGTCAGCCGTGGCAGTTGCTTCGTCACTCGCCACTTCTTTCGCCCGTAACTGAAGCGAACTCGCGTCATTCTTACGGTTCGTCGACGGAGTGTTACGAGCCCCCAGCTCCACCTAAACTGTACATTGTGTTTTGACTCTCGTAAGTAAAAACGAAACGGTGCCGCACAGCCCAATTAAAAGAAGCAAAGAATGTTAATAAAACTGCATATCAGCGACCTCAGTAGTCATTAGACTCCATGAGAGAGCAGCATAGGGCGCTCCGCGGAACTCACGGACTGCGAACGTGGTCAGGTAATTGGGTGTCACTTACGTCGTACGCCTATACGCGAGATTTCTACACTCCTAAATATCCCTGGGTCCACTGTTTCCGATGTGGTAGTGAAGGGGAAACGTGAAGGGGCACGTACAACACAAAAGCGTACAGGCCGACCTCGTCTGTTGACTGACAGAAACCGCCGACAGTTGAAGAGGGTCGTAATGTGTAAAGGGCAGACGTCTATCCAGACCGTCACACAGGAATTCCAGACTGTATCAGGATCCACTCCAAGTACTATGACAGTTTGGCGGGAGGTGGGAAAACTTTGATTTTACGGTGGAGCGGCTGCTCATAAGCCACACATCACACCGGCAAATGCCAAACAACGCCTCGCTCGGTGTAAGGAGCGTGAATATTGCACGATTGAACAGTGGAAAAACGTTGTGTGGAGTGACGAATCACGGTGCACAATGTGGCGATCCGATGGCAGGGCGTGGGTATGGCGAATGCCCGGTGAACGTCATCTGCCAGCATGTGTGGTGCCGAAAGTAAAATATGAATGCGGTGGTGTTATGGTGTGGTCGTGTTTTTCATGGAGGAGCTTGCACCCCTTGTTCTTTTGCGTGGCACAGTCCTACATTGATGTTTTTAACACCTTCTTCCTTCCCACTGTTGAAGAGCAATTCAGGGATGGGAGTTGCATCTTTCAGCACGATTGAGCACCTGTTCATAATGCACGCCCTGTGGCGAAGTGGTTACACGACAGTAACATCCCTGTAATGGACTGGCCTGCACAGAGTCCTGACCTGAATCCTACAGAACACCTTGGGGATGTTTTGGAACGCCGACTTCGTGCCAGGCCTCACCGACCTACATCGATACCTCTCCTCAGTGCAGCACTCCGTGAAGAATGGGCTGCCAATCCCCGAGAAACCTTCCAGCACCTGATTGAACGTATGCCTGCGAGAGTGGAAGCTGTCATCAAGGCTAAGGGTGGAGCAATATCATACTGATTTCCAGCATTACCAGAAACTACTAAGTCGTTTTCAGCCAGGTGTCTGGATACCTTTGATCACATAGTGTATGTTGAGCTACGTATCGTACAGTGTACTTTTGTAGGTATCTTCGACGTTTTATGCGGACTCTGCGAAATTCACTGTGAACAGAGCTAGTAGGACAACAGAAGTAAACCGCGGAACCGCGCTGGTGCTACGGTCGCAGGTTCGAATCCTGCCTCGGGCATGGATGTGTATGATGCCCTTAGGTTAGTTAGGTATAAGTAATTCTAATTTCTAGGGGACTGATGACCTCAGAAATTAAGTCTCAAAGTGCTGAGAGCCATTTGAACGCATCTCACTGTTTAGAGCTTCATATCTCGTGAACTATGGTACGTATGAGGTGCTTCCCCCCACCGCAATCGTTGCCTGACAGTAAGGCATATGTGTACCGTGTTTAGTTGAAATCGGTGCAGCGGTGTAGGTGGACATGTGGAACACACGTCTCTCTCTCCTCCACCTGCCTCCAAACCCTCCCTCCCTCCTTGACCTCCCCCCCCCCCCCCCCACACACACACACACGATGCTCAGATATCAGTCACTTTAAGCACGTCAAGGCAACTCTCAAAAATTCTCGATGAATTTTCAATACACCCAAGTAAGGTCGGTTTTGTAACGAGCAAGATGATTCTGTGGCGGAATGCTTGCCTACCACGTGGTTTCGATTCCCAGCTGCGGTAGACTTTTGAACAAAGCTGCGTGTTCCATAAGTGTATCTCTGAAGCATAAAATAGATAAAAAATTAATTTGTAAATTTTTAAACGACCGTTTCAGCAATCTGTAATGAATTTCTGTTTGCAACGAAAATTTTGTTTTTTGGTAGATATGTAATTAGAAATAACAAGACGTGAGTTTTTAAACAAATGACAACTACATATGCATCAGCGAGCATATATTTGGTCGATTGTATATTTAAATGACAGAGGTGTTCGAACTGGAAGAACAAAAAATTGTGATTGAAATGAGACCCGAACCATCGATTACCAGTCTTGAGCGCTACTGGTTTTTTCATCGTTACATATTGTACCCTTCAGACAATTGCTCGTAGAACATACAGCCTTGTTTAAGAATTTGATTCCAACTGGAATCGATCGCAGGTCCCCCCACACACAGCGAGGTGAACACTACCACAGAGGCCCAGCCCACTGCTCGTTGGAAATCTTTTTTTAGCATACTGAACTCGGTTGGAAAACTCCATAGTCGATTTTCTCGGAGAATTGTTGAAGAGTTGCATCGAACTGCTTTGGGTGATGGGTATATGAGTTCTGAACATCGTGTAGCATTCATATGAAAAAATGACGTACGTTCGACTGCTGCGAGATCTACTTGTAATGTAAAAATCAACAAAATTGAAACTGCGGTAGGGGACTGACGTCGGAGTGTGAGCAGTTGTAAGCCTGTTCCGTTACTCTCTTGGGACCCGTGGCGACGTGCAGAACCTGCATCATCCGGTACCGGACTCAATCCCGTGCCGTCATTGTCTCCGTATTCCCGCTATGTGTGAGTGACCGGAGGCAGACTTTTGGTGGGAGGGTGAGGGATGGACGCGGCCGTTGCCGCACCCTCCTGATCGATGCGGGAGCGCCGCTCGGCGGCCGGCCGCCGAACTACGCCGCCGCCGCCGCCCCCGCCACCTACTCGGTTTTTGTGTTTTTTTATGTCTCGCAGACCTTTACTTTTTAAGCAGCCGATGTTCTCATCGTTTTGTTACGTGCCTGGTTCACACCGGAGCGAACACGAACTGTTGAGCATCGACGAGCGAGGATTTCAAGCCAGCGAAAAGCGTCGACCGATGTGTGTCAAAGGAGAAGCTGGAGCTGGAACTCAGTGATAATCTTAACACTGGTGCGCCAAAATATTATGACCACCTGCTTAATAGCTTGTTTCTCCGTCTTCGGGTCGAAATACATAGGGGTCCAAAAAGAATGTGTCCACTGTTTAAAAGTCCAAAGCTGGCAACCTAAATGGCGGAGCTGTCTCATCTTCGGTAGTGTAATAGTTTGCAGTTCCGGCAATCGCCAAACAAGCGTTGCATTGCGTCGTTCTGTATTGTCAGATGACAGTCGCCAGATGGTCCGTGTTTTGTTCTTAGTTGAACCTAGTTACTCGAGTAAACATGGCTGGCGCAAGCCTTACATTTGATGAAAGGAAGTCAGTTATGAAGTGGTATTTTAAGTGCGAAAACATTAATGAGGTTCAGCGGCAATGGCGAAACGAGTATCAAACAGAGCCACCGACACGTTTAACGATTCGTCGCATTCGATACAAATTTGAAGGCGAAGGCTGCGTTACAGATGGACACAAACTACGATCTGGATGACCTGTAACTGTAACAAGTCCAGCTAACTCTCGTCGTGTGTTGCAATAATTCACTCGCTCAGCACAGAAGTCTGTGAGGCAGTGAGCCCGTGAAACTGGAGAGAGTCGCTCAGGTGTTCGGCGAATTTTGAAGGCAGCAAAGTGGAAGTGCTGCAGCCCACGATTGCCACACGCAGTGAACGAAGGCGACCCAGATCGTAGAATGGAGTACTGCCAGTGGTTTACTAAAATGGTGCGGAACGAAGAAGAGTTTGCAGAGATGATTGTGTGGTCACATGAGGCAAAGTCAAACTCAGTGGTACAGTAAATCGCCACAATTGCATCTACTGGGCCGCCGAAAATCCGAACGTCCGTGTAGACAAAGCCGTGAATTTGCCGGGAGTGAATGTGTGGTGTGGGTTGTCTTACCGGGCCTGGATTGAGCCATTCTTCTTTGACGGCACAGTTACCGGTGAGGTGTACCTTCAGATGCTTGAGGCATGCATTTTACCTGCCATCCCAGACTTGCACGGAGACGGAAAAGTTTACTTTCAACAAGATGGTGCCCCAGTCCGCTACCAAAATGGTGTTAGGGCGTATCTCGAAGTAAATCTACCAGGAAGATGGATAGGCCGTAGCGGTTCTGTGGAGTATGCACCACGTTCCCCAGACCTCTGGTCTTTCACCTATGGGGAACACTAAAGAACGTCGTTTATCGACAAAAGCCACGCACTTTGGATGAAGTTTGAGAAACCATCATTAATTCACGTGCAAATATCCAACTGAACATGTTGCAGTCGGTAGTTCGTGCTGCAGTTCGGCGCGGTCGATTGTCTGTGGGTGCTAATGGTGACCATTTGGAACATAAACGCTGATATCTTCAAGTTGGATTTTAAGCTACACTTTCACCAAAAATGAGACAGCTCCGTCAATTAGTTTGCAAGCACGGGTCACGTGTTTCGCGTAAATAACGGGTCGCTGATTTGCGTTCGCCGTGATGGCGCTAGATAGAGACCCAGTTGGGTTCCGTAGGGTGGACATCAGGAGAGTTCGGTCGCCGAGACAACAACGTGCATCTACATCTGCATCTACATACATACTCCGGAATGCACCATACAACTAGCATCTTCTCTCCCTGTTCCATTTCCAAACAGAACGAGGGAAAAATGACTGCCTATATTCCTCTGTACGAGCCCTAATCTCTTATCTTATCTTTATGCTCTTTCCGCGAAATGTAGGTTGGCGGCAGTAAAACTGTACTGCAGTTAGCCTCAAATGGTGATTCTCCAAATTTCCTCAGTAGCCACTGACGAAAAGAACGCCTCCTTTCCTCTAGACACTCCCACCCGAGTTGTTGAAACATTTCCGTAACACTCGCGTGATGATCAAACCTACCAGTAACAAATCCAGCAGCCCGCCTCTGAATTGCTTGTATGTCCTCCCTCAATCCGACCTGATAGTGATGCCAAACGCTCGAGCAGTACTATAATGCTCCTCAGAGCGCTGTAGCACGGTTGTAGCTCCGAGACACGGACACTTATACCGCTCAGAGATGACATCCAGCATGAAGGGATGCAAGCGGTTCGAAGCAAGTCTCGGATTACTGCCACGGGTCCCACGCAAGCGCGGGAGAACGTCTCCCGCAGCACAATACCGCTGCCACTAGCGTGCTCTGAGCCGCGCCGTTCTCAGTGACGGCGTTCGTGTGGAGCACCGGCGGCCTAGTGCAGGGGAAATGTGATCCACCCGGAGAGCGGACACGCCTCCATTGATCGACGGCCGAGCCGCCTCGATGCCGTGCCCAGGGCAGTCGCAGCTGACGACGCCGTTGGGTCGACATGTGAACACACAGGGCCGGTCTGCTGCGGACCCCCCCGTTGGACAGTGCACGACGAACGGTGTGCTCCGAAGCACCTGCGCGTGCCACAGCGTTGTGCTCTTTTGTCGGAAAAGCCACATCCGTACTTTGCACAACAGACAAGCCTCCGAAGCGCACGGTACAGCGGAGACTCGTGGAAGTGCCACCATGTAGCGCTTCACTGTCCTCTCCCTTTCAGTAGATTCTCGCGACAGTAGCATTTGAACATTCGGCCAGCTCCGCCGTCTCATGCACAGGCTCTCTGAGTAATAATCTACCTTTTCGGAAAGTCGCTTATCTCAGTCGATTTCCCCATTTGCAGCCGGTATCTTCACTAGGGTGATCCCCCGTCCGTGTCTGATCCGTTTACATACTTTGGTTACCGCGTCAAGTGCCCGAAACGCTCAGGGCGAGATTCGTACCATGAATATTAACGAAATCTAATCCATTCCCGGAAATAATGCCTTATAAAACACTCTTTCGACCCGTACCTAATAGGAGCGTGGTGTGTGTGTGTGTGTGTGGGAGAGAGAGACAGAGAGAGAGAAGCCGGGAAAAGGTATTAATTCGTCCCACGTACGTCTCGCCAAACGACCACGAGAAGAAAATCAGAAGAGAAGCTGACGACTCCTCATTGATGTAGCCATTTGTCTACCATACTGTTGTAGTTAGCGGATTTCGCTCCACTCGTGTAACACTTTCCAATATATCTTCTGGGGCGACTATGATTTTTTCTTAAAGGCGCTACAGTCCCGAACCGCGCGCCTGCTACGGTCGCACGTTCGAATCGTGCCTCGGGCATGGATGTGTCTCATGTCATCAGGTTTGTTAGATTTAAGTAGTTCTAAGTTCTAGGGAACTGATTGATGACCTCGCAAGTTAAGTCCCATAGTGCTCAGAGCCATTTGAATATAAAATGGTGGACTTGACTGAATGACCACTTTCAGGAGTATAAAATGTCGCCGTTACTAAGGTTGCGTGTCAGAAGCGGTATGCATTTGACATTGCTGCAGGTTGAGCATTAGTTTATTTCTTGGACGCCACGCCATTACTTAACGGCATCATTTGTGTTGTGCTTCTCTCTCTCTCTCTCTCTCTCTCTCTCTCTCTCTCTCTCTCTCTCGTCGTACACGCCACTGCGGGTTGCCTACCCGTCCAGGCGCGCCCCGCTAGCCACTCTGGCAGTGACGTGGCGTGGCCCGGTGTACGCGGTGCGACTTGCGGAGCAGGCTGTGGCGCTCGTTAGACCAGCCGTGACAACAACAGCTACGGGGCCCTGCCTGCCTTCCCGGGCTCTGCTGCGGTGCGGCCGCGTTGCGAGCGCCAGCTCAGAGCTGCAGCGGCCACGTCTGTCTCTGAAGCTGTAGCCAGTACCATCGTGATAGGTATTTCAAATACACTTCAAGCAACCAAAACTACACTACTGGCCATTAAAATTGCTACACCACGAACATCACCGTGCTACAGACACAAGGTTGGCACCGGTGGCGACTCCTACAACGTCCTGACACGAGGAAAGTTTGCAACCGATATCTCACAGGCAAACACCAGTTGACCGGCGTTGCCTGGTGAAACGTTGTTGTGATGCCTCGTGTAAGGAGGAGAAATGCGTACCATCACGTTTCCGACTTTGATAAAGGTCGGACTGTAGCCTGTCGCGACCCCGGTTTATCGTGCACCAACTCACCTCCCAATTATACTCCACAAATGCTGGATGGATTCCTGTCGCGCGGTCTTGGTGGCCACATCACTCGCTCGAATTGTCCATAATGTTCTTCAAACGAATCGCCAAAAACTTGTGACATGGTGCGACGTCTCACATAAAAATTCCATCGTTGTTTCTAAACAAATTCTGTCCAAGTGTCCAACCAGTTCCAGGCTGCGAACGCTTCACTTGGACGAGAAAGTGCAATCCATTCCATGTAACAAAGCCCAACCCATTACGGAGCCACGCCTGCTTGCAGCGTGTTTTGTTGACAAGTTGGGTTCAAAATGGCTCTGAGCACTATGGGACTTGACATTTTAGGTCATCAGTCCCCTAGAACTGAGAACTACTTAAACCCAACTACCCTAAGGACATCACACACATCCATGCCCGAGGCAGGATTCGAACCTGCGACCGTAGCGGTCGCTCGGTTCCGGACTGCAGCGCCTAGAACCGCTCGGCCACCGCGGCCGGCGACAAGTTGGGTCCGAGGCTTGGTGGGATCTGTCGCCACACGTGAACCCTGCCAACCGATATGGTCACTTTTCTGCTGCCTTAACGCCAAATTTCGCCGCTCTATAGCAACGGATGCGTTCGCCGTATATTCCGCATTGCTCTGTGCGGTTACACTGTGTGATCAAAAGTATCCGGACCCGACCAAAAACATACGTTTTGTGTATTAGGTGCAGTAGTCATCAGACATCGTGAGAGAGCAGAATGGGGCGCTCCGCGGAACTCACGGCCTTCGAACGTGGTCAGGTGACTGGGTGTCGCTTACGTCATCGTATGTACGCGAGATTTCCACACTCCTAAAATATCCCTAGGTCCAATGTTTCCGATGTGGTAGTGAAGTGGAAACGTGAAGGGACACGTACAACACAAAAGCGTACAGGCCGACCTCGTCTGTTGACTGGCAGAGACCGCCGACAGTTGAAGAGGATCGTAGTGTGTAATAGGCAGACATCTATCCAGACCATCACACAGGAATTCCAGACTGCGTCAGGATCCACTGCAAGTACTGTGGCAGTTTGGCGGGAGGTGAGAAAACTTGGATTTCACGGTCGAGCGGCTGCTCATAAGCCACACATCACAACGGTAAATGCCAAACGACGCCTCGCTCGGTGTAAGGAGCGTGAATATTGGACGATTGAACAGTGGAAAAACGTTGTGTGGAGCGACGAATCACGGTGCACAATGTGGCGATCCGATGGTAGGGCGTGGGTAAGGCGAATGCCCGGTGAACGTCATCTGCAAATTCGCAAACGGTGGTGTTGCGGTGTGGTCGTGTTTTTCATGGAGAGTGCTTGCACTGTCTTGTCGTGGCACTATCACAGCACAGGCCTACATTGATGTTTTAAGCACCTTCTTGCTTCCCACTGTTGAAGAGCAATTCGGGGATGGCGACTGCATCTTTCATCGATCGTGCACCTGTTTATAATGCACGGCCTATGGCGGAGTGGTTACATGACAATAACGTCCTTTTAATGGACTGGCCTGCTTAGAGTCCTGACCTGAATCCTCTAGAACACCTTTAGGCTGCTTTGGGACGCCGACTTCGTGCCAGGCCTCACCGACCTACATCGGTACCTCTGGTCAGTGCAGCACTCCGTGAAGAATGGGTTTGCCATTCCGCAAGAAACCTTCCAGCAGCTGACTGAATGTGTGCGTGCGAAAGTGGAGGCTGTCATTAACGTTAAGGGAGGGCCAACACCATATTGAACTCCAGCATTATCTATGGAGGGCGCCACGAACTTGTAAGTCATTTTCAGCCAGGTGTCCGGATACTTTTGAGCACATAGTGCATTTCACACAAAGTTGTCTGTTAACACTGACAACTCAAAGCGAATGCTTCCACTCGCCGTCGGCCGATGTGTTGTCTGTCGTGGGAGATAAAGCTTGAAATATGATATTCTCACCACAGCCTAGACACTGTGCATCTAGCAGAATCGAATTCTCTAATGATTTCCGAAATGGGATGTCAACTACGATTCTGCGTTCGCAGTCTTTGTTGCCCTCGTACGGCCATAATCACATAGCAAACCTTTTACATGACTCACTTGACTGCAAATGACGTCTCCACCAATGCACCTCCCTTTGTACACGATACTACCGCCATCTGTATGTGTGCATATCGGTGTCACGCGACTTCTTCTCGCCTTCTCAATGTAATTCGTTACTTCTTTGCTACTAATTTCTACTGGCAGCACACTTTTGCAAACAGTAGCCCCGTATACCACTGAATGCACCTGCAAAATTGTATCAAATATCCAATTGTGCGTCAGTTCCTAAGGGACCAAACTGCTCAGGTCATTGGTCCCTAGACTTACACGCTATTTAGACTAACTTATGCTAAGAACAACACACACACACACACACACACACACACACACACACACACACACAGGCGGGGGAGGACTCGAACCTCCCGCAGGAGGGGCGGTGCAATCCGTGACAGAGCACCGCAAACCGCTCGGCCACTCCGCGCGACTCGTATGCCAGCTGATGTGACGTCATGATAATTGCGATCCGTGAAAAATTAGCTTTTGCTTAAAATGGAGTGCAAGTTACCAACAGTATATTTGTCCAGTGTTTGATAATGAGAGCAGTTGGTGATTTCCAACAAAGTTCAAGCAAGATTTCAAACCTTTCCAAAAAAAAAAAAATTCTCTCTTACTTCTCTAACGTCATATATTTCTCGCGTTATCTCATATGTAAAGTAATCAGACGTTTGAAGATATGTTACACACGGGCGTTGAGCTGACACTGAAACGTCAGACATTCAGAGCGGACCGAACGTTGTATGTCAATGTAGTATAAACAAAAACGCCAGTTTAGTTCTTGCTGTGACTGTCGACGAGTGGAAGATGTCTAAAGGGTAACTGAAAGTAATGGAAGAACTCTGGATCACAGGAAAGGTGTGTCTGTGATGTTTGAATGTCAAGATAGAGTTGGAAATTGCGCGCTAGCTTTGTGTGTTCGGTCAGAGGGTCGGATACTCTTTGTAAAAGGAACAGTGAATGGATCAACAATCAACTCGCAGGGATGTCATGGGACGTCCGCCCCGAACAAATGCAACGAACCAAATGAGATTCTTAAAAAAATTTTAAAAAAGGGTTCGTAGAGGGTCAGATCGTTATACTAAAGGTACTGAATTCGAAACCCGCTGACAACATTTTTTTTTTTTTTTTTTTTTTTTTTTTTTTACCAGCTTACGCGTGAAATTCTTACTGCTCCAAACTGCGAAACGTTCTTTTACATGTCAGATAAATGTTCTCAAATATAAGAACTTTACGCTTAAGCTGTTCAAAAAAATTGCCATGAATCGGTATCGAACTCGGGGCTTTCAGTACAACGTACTGACGCTCTACCAACTCACCTAGCAGACATCTTACCGATGACACTAAACAGATGCCTATTTGCTATATACTGCGTAGTTCTGGTGTCATTACCATTTACACATGTTCTACTGGACAACATACAGCACGAACGAAATCGTTGGTTTGGGTGTCGATTAAAAGGCAGTTTATCGCAAGATACTTCGGAAGCACGAAGTCTCTCCTTCTGAGGTGACGTCAAGGGCTCTGTGTGAACAGGTGGTAACGTGCTACTCCTGTTTTAGTGTACTTTCAGTTTGCAGCAGTTAGGCACACTTAAATGCAGGGAGAGCGCTGAGGCGCTATCTCGTGTCGCTAGCAGGCGCCGTCCCGTTAGGTGCGCCGTTGCCGTGGAAAACGAGCAGCGCGAGGCAGATAAGGTGGCGGTGGTGGCCAGAGTCCGCCATCTTGTGAGCCGCCCAGGGGGGCCACAGAACTCGCTCTCGCAGGTCAATTACGGCGGAACGCTTTCATACACTACCTACCCTCTGTAACTTATTATTTTCAGTTGCGTAATCGTCTTATTTGATTATTGTTGACATGTGAAGGGGTCTCCTAGGCCGCGCTTCGTGAACTACGCACATGCTTCCGTCAGTTCAGTACAGAATATGTTCGCAAGAATGTGGCAATTTTAGGAATTAGAGGTGGGGAAACTGAAACACGTAACTGTTTCGAAACAAATGAAACAGTACAATGTAATGATTCGATACGCTGTTTCCTAACAGTTTGTGTTTTGTAATCTAATAAACCTACACATTTTATCATCTTGAATGTCTACTGTATAAGTATGTCCATATAAACACAAATGAGGTGCGAGAGCGCTAATCATTTCGCAGAAAGTATGAAACTATCGCTTATGCGTCTTGGCAGTTTCGTATTTCCTGCAGCGTCGTGTGACTTGCATACTTTTTAATTGGCTGAGGACAGCCATAGCTGAAGACAGAAGAACCACCGCGAACGGAACTGGAGATGGGAGCAAACTGCAGAAACAACGGATATGCTACTGGGATTCCCACATTCCGTTAGTATGGGTAATATACCCATCCTGCTAATTTCCATGCACACAAAGGGAATCATTATTATTATTATTTTGAGCTTTTCCTCATTACAGAGGTTTATCTCGAAAATAATAATTTACTTGGAAATTACAATATAAACAATAACCGTTCTTAAACTATATTCTCAAAATATTTCTCCAGGTGTTTCGATCTTGTGTGTCTTCTTCCTCTGCGCCCATTCTGCTCATCGTGTGCTGTACGTTTTGGATCCAGGTGGTCATAGGGCGTCCTCTTCTTCTTCTCCCCTCCGGTTCCCACTCCAGTATCAATTTTGGTATTCTGGTTTTCTCCATCCGTCGTCCATGCCCGTACCACTGTAATTTCTTCCTATCCATTACGTCACATATTCTTTCTTTTATTTCCATTCTCCTTATTACTAAGGTGTTCCTTATCTTTTCTATCCTGGAGATTCTTGCCGATCTTCTCCAAAAGTCCATATCTAGAGCTTATAATTTTTAATGTGCTTCATGTTAATTGTCCAGGTCTCCGTACCGTTCCATACAGAACCACACTCTCGAATATGGATTTGTATATTAATTTTTTAAGTTCTGCTCATTACATTCCTGCCCCATAAGACTGAGTTAGGCATCCCAATGACCCTCCGTCCGCTACTAATTCTTTTATTGATTTCTGACTCTGATTTTCCCTCGATTTCTAAAATGGATCCCAAATAACAGAAAGTGTTAATCTTTTTGATTTTCTTTCCTTCAATGTATAGCTCATCTGAATCATAAGTCAAGTATTCTGTTTTTTGGTAATTAATCTTCAAACCCCAAGTTTTGTATGCTACTGCTAGTTGATTGCACATATAGTTAGCATCCTCCTCATCTTGTGCTACGACTACTTGATCATCAGCAAATAATAAATGATGCAGGTAAACTCCATCTCTTATTTCTAATCCCATACTATTACATTTACGAGACCATGTGCTAAGGCTAATACCTATATAGATTTTAAATAATGCTGGTGACATGGGACAGCCCTGTAAAAGTCCTTTGCTTGTTCTAAATTTCTGTGAAAGTTTATTACCAACTTTCACTTGGCAATGTTATCTTTATACATCTGTTGTATTATTTTAATCAAGGAAGGGTTTATGTTTGCCATACGTAGTGCTCTCCAAAGTAATTTTCCTGGAACAGTATCATACCCTTTTTCTAGATCTATGAAAATTAATCCTATATTTTTTGATTTTTCCCTGTGTTCCTCCAAAATCTGTCGTAATGTGAAAATATGGTCTACACGTGACCTCCCAGCCGTGAATCCACATTGTTCTTCTTGGGTTCCAAAATCTTTTACCAGTTTGTTTTTAATTACTTTCGCAAAAATTCTAATTAATGTGTTTGTAACACAAATTCCTCGATAGTTTGAACAAATTTTGCGATCCCCTTTCTTAAATATTGTATTAATGCAACCTAGCTTCATCTCGTTGGGTATTGACTCTTAATGTATCATTTTGTTGAAGAGCTGTGTTATCAGTTTCACAATTTTGTCACCACCATATTTCAGACACTTCAGATTGATATTGCCTGGTCCCGGTCATTTACCATTCTTTCCTGTTCGCAACGCCTGAAGTACTTCACTTTCTAAAATCTGGATCTCGTCATCTTCATGTCCTTTAGCTTCCCCTGTTCCGTCTTCTAGATATTCTTCTCTGTCCTCATTTAATAATTTTCGGAAATACTCTTCCCATTCCTTTTGTGTTATCAGTTGGAAATTAGTTTTACTTTTTGTATGCTGTCGAAGCCCTTTCAATACTAACCATGCTTCTTTTGCTCTCCCAATTTGCTATTCACCTTGGCACATGTTCTTTCCCATGCTTAATTTTTTGCCATCCTTATTTTTTTCATCACTTCATTCTTCTTTTCCTTGTATATTGATCTTGTTTCTCCTGATTTATCATTCAACCACTGAAGGAACGCATTCCGTTCTTCTCTAACGGGGACCTCTAGTTCCTCTGACCACAACTCTGCTGCACGGTTGTGGTTGCTATCTTTTTTACCCAACACCTCTGTTGCTATGATTTTCACATTAGCTTTTATATAGACATATATTTCCACTGTACTTCCTTCAAATGATTCAATCAGTTTCCTTTGCATCCTGGCCGCAAAGAGTGTTTTGATACTTTCGTCTTGTAGGCTGTCAATATTAAAAGGCAAATTTTCATCTTTCTCAGTCCGGTTCGTTTTATTTATGTTACTTGTACCACTCCTTGCATTCTTCCATGGCCAGAAAGACTTCATTTTTACTAGATAGTGGTCTGATCCACACTGGGCTCCTCTAGAAGATCTGACGTCTACTGCTTTGAAACTACTTGTTTGCCTAATGATGATATAATCTATTATAGAACGAAGTTCTTTGGTGTTCTTTTGCCAAGTATATTTATGAATGTCCTTATGTTTGAAAAATGTGTTGGTGATTTTTTAGATCAAATTGTTCACAAATTGCAATCAATCGTTCCCCATTGTCATTATATTCGTCCTCTCCATGTTTTCGTACTACTCTACAAGATTCTCTAATTGCTACCCTTCCATTCAGATCTCCCATGATAATCAGTTCCTTTCTTCTTGGGATTTTTTCAATAGTCTCCCTGAGGGTGTCCCAAAATGTATCTTTCTCCTTATCGTTCGTGGGTGCATATACGCCAATAATCACAACTTCCCTAGCAAATAATGTCATTTCAACAGTTATAATACGTTGATTGATGAATGTCCATGATTTCTTTATCATAATGGAGACTCCTGCTTTGGCCCTTACTGCTTTTGATACCCCACTCCAGTTATGTACATAATTATCCAGTTCTTCTTCTCCTTGGCCTTTCTTCTTTGTTTCAGAGAGTACGACCACATCCATGTTGAACATGTCAAGTTCTGCAGGTAGTAAATTTATTTTAGTGGAAATACCTTGTACATTCCAGCATCCAAACATCATTTTCCGTTTCTCATCGCCAGTTCGTCGCCCAAAGTTCCAATTTTTCCGAGGCATATTATTAGGTTTTTTAGCATTTTTATGTTTTTATGTGAGTGAGGAGCTGGCCCACTGCACAACCCCCAACCCGGAGGACCATGTCATTTTTACTCGAGGTTTTCTTCCTTTAGCCTTTGATAAGCCAATGTCATACTACAAGGCAGCAGTTGCTAGTTTTGGTCCACCCCGGCTATTTTATTTCCCCGGTACACTCTACATCTAGAGAGCATTCCCCTAGCCGCCACCTTGGGAGGCTCCCGATGGGAGACCAGCGAACTCCACACGCGACACAAAGGGAATCATTGTAGATAATAGGCTCAGTGACTGTAGTCTCACAAATAATTCGAAAAAATAACAAAATGTAACAGAAAAGAATTTAGTCTTTCAAGATGTTTCGAACCGTTAACTATAAATTCATCATGTTTGCCAGCTCTTCCCGTTCACCATTACACTATCAGTGATATGTCAAACAGATTGCTTGCAATTATACCTACATAAAATTTATGCATATGTCTAATAACTGTCACTCTACGCCTTTTTTTATTCAAAATGTAGGCTTGCTTCCGTTTCTTAATATGAGTACTGCACATGAACAGAGAAGCGTATGTTATCAAAATGTGTAATTTAACTGAATACTTTTCACATATTTATTATTTTGAGTGTGAATAGTGTGCGTTTTTTTATTGTTTGGTTAGTGTTTATAAAGCAGATGCCTTTTCGGAACTGGACAGTCACCAAGAAAGGAAGCTTTATTTTCGGATATCTTAGCTTCATGCTATTGCTTGTGAAAAAGATTTCGACACTCTTGAAGGTGTTTCACGAAGTGGTATGTTGTGTTTCAGTACCTGCGCCGAGCCCGAATCTCGTACGACACAGACCGGAATGAAACACCACTGTTTCGATACAATTAGTACGTTCCAAGCACGGGTGGACTGAAACAGCCTTATTTTGAAACAACGATACAGCTTCTGTGTCTGGCTCGAGATCGAATCTGGTCCGGTTATCCGAGACAGGGGCGGAATGAAACACCATTGCTTCGAAACAGTGAACCACAGCCGTTCCGAAACACTGAAACAGTCCCACGCATCGATACACTGTATCGAGACATAGAAACAGAGGCCAAGTCTATTAGGCATTTTTAGTCAGTAGATGGAAGGTGAAGTCAGTGAGATGGAGCAAGAACTAGACGAAGAAGTTAGATTTTTCTGCTACGGTCGCAGGTACGAATCCTGCCTCGGGCATGGATGTGTGTGATGTCCTTAGGTTAGTTAGGTATAACTAATTCTAAGTTCTAGGGGACTAATCACCACAGCAGTTGAGCCCCATAAAAAAAATTTAAAAAGTTAGATTTTTCGATAGTCAGTGATCACAAGCATTCTAGCAAAAAGGGGACCTTTCAGAGGAAGAGATTCAGTACCTTTCTCTTTCTCCAACAAAATACTTAATGCGTTATTTAAAATTAAATGTCTTCTTACTGGTGGTGAAGAAAAATGTAGATCCGAGTACTGAATAGCAATTTTGCAGCCTTTTTTTTCTGACTATCGAGTTCAGTTTTTACTTGCAAGTTTAAATCCCGAAAAACAGTTTTAAGCGAAAATTTGCTTTCTACAGAGATACCGAATTTCGTCAACACCGACTCAAAGGAAGGCCTCGACGCTTGTTTCTGCAAGTCACGCCAGCTAGGCACGGCGAACGCCAGGTCTGTTGCGGGCATACTCGTAACGGTGGTGTCTCCCTCTCTGGCACAGGAAAATGTGAAACTATTGGCGGTATTTGACCGACACACATTGTTCTGAGAGATCTCTACAATCAATTAATTGTGCAATTCATTACACTTCTTAACAAATAGTGTACGTCTGAACTTTAATTTCCACCTGTTTTAAGGATTGACATCTGGACTCGCATTCGGGAGGACGACGGTCCAATCCCGCGTCCGGCCATCCCGATTTAGGTTTTCCGTGATTTCCCTAAATGGCTCCAGGCAAATGCCGGGATGGTTCCTTTCAAAGGGCACGGCCGACTTCCTTCCCCGTCCTTCCCTAATCCGATGAGACCTCGCTGTCTGGTCTCCTTCCCGAAAAACAACCAAGCAAGGATTGACATACAAAAACAACTTCATTGTCCAACAGCATCAGGATTCGTGGTTCTTTGCCTTATTTGTAAATCTGAGGAAGTTACGTTTGTACTGGGTTGCTTTTACAAGAAACTGTGAACATATTCGTCCTCTTCTTTAAATATCTTGGTTGACTATGGGTGATGGGGGAGGAGGTGGGGGAGGACAGAAGAGGCAAAAGAGAGCTACTTGTTTTATCAAATAAAAGTTTTTTATCTTATAAAGTTTCTCCTTTCAGTTGCAAGAGGGGAATACTTTTCTAATGTGCATGTTTAAAAAAGTTTAAGCTCAGTAGTATTTTCGATATATGAAGCTATTTTGTTTCCTGTTTAGAATTCCATTTACGACTGTAATCTAATGACTGGCAACAGTTGGACATTTACACATGTAAATTAGTTCACATTTCCAGTGACGATGCCAAACGAAAATGAATAAAAGAAAAGAGTTCATTGTAAGGGGCTTGGGGTGAGTTTAGATAACAAAATGGATCAAGTAAATGTAGGTACTTGAATGTAAAATTTGCGAAGCTTGCAATGGGGCAAAGCATCTTCTCATATTGATCTACGTTTGTTTCGACAGCATTCAGTAATACAGAACTGTGATCTTCATTTGTAGCTTTACGATATTAAGAAAATCTTACATCTAAATAAAACTGCAGAATCCAAAATAACGCCAAATATTTTGTCCAAAAATAAGAGATTTATAGTGATGAGCACGCCCAGGCGTTTCTGCCTGCAACAGACCTGGCGTCCGCCGTGCCTAGCTGACGTGACGTCACCAACAAGCGCCGAGGACTTCCTGTGAGTCGGTGTTGACTCCGTACTTCTTCCCGGCAACCTCTTAACTGGGATTTCCGTGGCGAGTGGCAACTAGAAGTCGCAGGTAGCGACCAGAAAGCGTAGTTAATATGAGATGCCGTATCCCATCTGTTGTCCTACGTCCGTACTACGTTCTAAGAACGGTATGGATGGCCATGTATGGATGTATAATATGCTTTTTGTCGAAGAAATGAACCAAGAAGCTAATTTTCTCTGAGAAAAATTTCATTCTCGGTTTAGAATTACTGCAGCAGAGAAATGTGGAGAATAAAGGTTCTGCTAATAGACAGACCTAAAGCCTAACGTCAAATTTTCGTGACATATTTTAACACATTGTTCATTATAAAAGCTGAAACTAAACAGTAACTTCAAAAACAGTAATGGATAAGACTCCGATGACTATTTTTAAGCGTATTACACACACATATCGTACATAAACTACTAAAAATGCAATCTGGTGTCTACTATGTAAATTTTACCAAATGTTTGACAACTGTATTCACAAGACAGTACAATACGCAGTTAAACTTCTGTCTGTATTTTAAAATATTGCATTAGTAGCATTCGAAATTTCAACTTGTAATGTACAATCCGTGCTTTCCCCTGTTTTCATTTCCACATCATCGACTTTGAAACACACAACCTTCCAACTTAACCTTCACCTTAGACTACGCCACAGGTCTGACTGTCATCAAAACCGACATTCAAGGCAGGAGAGTTGGACGGATCAGTATCTACGAAGTCTTTATCGCTAAATACACGGTAGAAAATTTCGGAGCATGGCATGAAATGTCAAAATGTAATTTTCACAATTCACTCACATTCACAGTGTAGTTCACTTTAATTCATCATCCCTTTCAAATCACATATTGACTTCAATGAGACACAGTACCAATACTCATTTTTCACATGCTATCAGCTAAGGCTCTTTTACGCTCCGAATTCTAGGCGGCTCGTTTTGAATCTTTGCTATTACCTGGCAGGTGTGAATGTTTACATACAACAGTCAGTAGTCGAAATGGGAACTGTGTCTGCAAAATTACGAGAATTATTAAACTTTTATTCTGCTACTAATTATTAGCAATATGATTCACATTATACAACTGCTAATACTTCTGGAAACGAAAGCAGTCGCGTGGGGGAGATTTCACACTTTGCCTAAACGATGCCCTTACGTTTATTCACAAAGTTAGAAACTAAACCTACTTCTGACGAAGGCGGTATAAAGACGTTGTGGCAACTTTTCCAGTTCTGCTTTCACTAGTATTTTGAATTATCGGTACATCTGGTGACTGATAATGTGGTTCGGATACTTTTGAACGTAACAACGTGGTGTGTGAACACCTATGATACTGTATGGTATGTGTATTACGATGCTCAACATCACACTATCACACTTACTCCATTAATATTAAAGTAAACTTAAAGGAAGGTCATAAACAAAAGGTACTGAATAGTGGCTGTTATAGTACTGACTGTTTTGATGAGACAAACTGTTGTATATGGGCAAGCATATGGTTCAAATGGCTCTGAGCACTGTGGGACTTAACATCTGAGGTGATCAGTCGCCTAGAACTTAGAACTACTTAAACCTAACTAACCTAAGGACATCACACACAGCCACGCCCGAGGCAGGATTCGAACCTGCCACCGTAGCAGTCGCGCGGTTCCGGACTGAAGCGCCTGGAACCGGCTCGGCCATAGCGGCCGGCTGGCAAGCATATCTTCCGTATATCACGTGACAACTGAGGAAGTATCGTTGGAAATACTACTAAATACCTTTTCAATTAACTTTTTGTCTGCATGATTACGTTACATTAGGCCCTCATGAATAGTCGCATATACAGGAAGAAGGTATTTCTCGGTTGCATTGACACAGTTCATTTCTTATTTGCTCCTAAGGACTGTGTAACATCTACGGCGATAAATCGCAGATATCGTGTAAAGCGCAAAAATCACAAAAGTCACAGAAATCACGTAAGTGGCAGAAATTGCCTAAATCGCAGAAATAGCGGACAGATACAGGTTGTGAATTCGTTAACTGCGATTGATCGCAGTTACCGAAAAGTATCGTTCGCAGAAATCACTGATACCGGTAAATCGCGGTTTAGCCCGTCCCTACGCGCAACGCCCGGGTCGTGACGTCATCAGACGGCTGCCCAAGATGGCGGAGTCGCGCCTTTCACACGCTCACATTCGTCTGGGCACAGCGGCCGCCCGCCGTCCGCCATATTGGCGTTTTCCAACCACAACGCAGCTTCCGCGCAGCGCTGAATCAGTAGCCGCAGTGAGCAGTGCATTTTATGGCCGTGACCAAACTAAGAAAATTTGCTCATGAGGTAATTGTTCTGGCCCGTGCTGTTGCTTAAAAAGTTATAACAAGAAAATAATCAGTAGGAAAGGAGAGGGCATTGGTTACTGAAGTGTGTAGCTGTTTCGCATTGTGATCTTTTAAAGGAGCTAAAAATTGATAAAGACTGCTTACTTATCTACTTAGTACACTAGTTTCCAACATGGGGGTAAAAGCCCCCTAAAGGTTAAAATGGAATTTTCTGAGGGGTAAAAACTAAAAAATTATATTCTGTTCAAGTGACCAAACTAAAATATTCTCAGAAGGCCTTTACTATTATCAGAGTTTTTTTATTGATAACTTATTTATATAATTACTTTTTCTGAATTAATAGTATTAATGCGGCGGAGGTTACAGATTCCTCACATACTCCACCCACTGCACGCTTCATGTTGTGCTTTGTCCTGTGGATTACTGCTTATGAAAGACATATACGTAGAAGTCCTAAATTGTCAAGAAAATGTCTTCTCCACATTCTAGATAGTACCTGCAGTCGTCAAAAAATGCCTTCATTACTCGCTTTGAAACAGATTGAATTAATTGACCTCACGACACAGCAGTAACTACATAAGACTGTACACATTATTATTATTATTATTATTATTATTACACGACTCGTTAGGGACAAAGCATTAACAGGTTGAAGTCGTCCAATTTGTGCCAATTCAGAAGAAAGAAGTTCCCCAATCAAGTGATTCACGAACAGTAAGTACGGTATTTACGCGAATCTAATACGCAGTATTTTTTACCAATTGCAGTATTCAAAATTGGGGTGCGCGTTAAGATTCGATAGCGCATTACACTGGAGTACAAACGTGAATCTGTCGTTCACAGGCAGCATTGTTGGAATTTAGGCATTGTTGTAATTGTCAACTTCGTTACGTTATTGTTGGCATATTAGTGGGTGATTTGTTCCCATCAGGTAATCACGTAATGGAAGGCAAGCGGAGAACTTTGAATCGTAAAATAATTCTCTATGTTTAAAAATATGATAACGTGAGGGCTGGACGTGTGTCCAACGTATGTGAGAGTAATATTCGCTTATTGATCACACAGAAATTGGCAGCTACCACTTCTAGAAACAAATTCACCGACTCTCACAAAGGAAGACATCGTTATGCTGAAGTAAAAGTTTTGGAATTCGTCCGTGTAAAAAGGAAGAATGTGGGCAATCTCACTGACGACATAAAAATGATGATCCACAGACTGGCCAGTGACCTTGTTATTATTCCTCGAGGAATGACTTCTGTGTCGCAACCACTGGGTGTTAGTATAAATAAATCTTCGGAGGTTAGGTTGAGGAACGGTACGAGAAAATGGTTTGTATCTAAACACCGATGATGGTAAAATCATTTAAGAAATGCTGCATTTCAATACGGTGGTGAAAATGTTGATGTTTGGAACGACACTGAGGATGCTGGAGAAAGAGAAAATGAATCTGTTCTTGTTGTAAATTCCTCCGTAGGTACCAGGAAG
Source organism: Schistocerca gregaria (assembly GCF_023897955.1). Taxonomy (NCBI): domain Eukaryota; kingdom Metazoa; phylum Arthropoda; class Insecta; order Orthoptera; family Acrididae; genus Schistocerca; species Schistocerca gregaria. The sequence continues at coordinate 143,563,910 of NC_064930.1, read as the reverse complement.
GATGTCGTTAGTGAATAATGAGTAACGCCTGTAATGTACGGTATGTTTGTTTGCACGTCATGTAGGTAATTAAGTTAGGTGTTCCTTTTTATGACCGCCACTTAACAATAAATTTCTTAAAAATGGTTGTTTTCGTTGGATTTGTAAGCATCCATTGTTGTGTAATACAAATTTAGCCTACAAGTGATGCGCTAACAAACTCTTTCTTTGTGATTTTAATTTTTAAAATTTGGGTGCGCCGTACATTGTATGGCGTATTAGATTCGCATAAATACGGCGTCGTGCACACATCTGAACTTGTTGGTTTTAAGTGGAGCTGAAGTCTGCAGGGGAAGAAAGTGCCGCCATGGTGAGAAGTAATGAAGGGGAGGGAAGTGCGTTTTGTAGGCAGTGGCCACCCTCACTGTGGAAACTTTGGTGCATTGTGCAGTCAGAAAGTTGGTGATAGTGTGTGGGAGAGGGTTCAAATGGTTTAAATGGCTCTGAGCACTATGGGACTTATCATCTGAGGTCATCAGTCCCGTAGACTTGGAAGTCCTTAAACCGAAGTAACTAAAGGACATCACACACATCCATGCCCGAGGCAGGATTCGAACTGTGACCGTAGCACTCGCGCGCTTCCATTCTGAAGCGCCTAGAACCGCTCGGCCACCGCGGCCGGAGTGGGAGAGGAGATACTATCTAATGTCTGATTGCATTCAGAGGGTAGTGGTCCAGAGACCTAGGAACTCTTTATGTTGTCAGAGCGGAATGATCAGTATCCAAGCGTATCATAGAAACTATCATTCAAAGCAAACAAGTCTAATAAAGGTGGGCTTTAAAATGCATATCTTAAGGGCTAGAAGCACTTCAGCTCAACCACTGTGGAGAGCATCTAGTCTACTGAACAAGTGGTCGACAGGTCTGAAGGTGTGCACTGTAGAACCCATGTTTACTGGACATTTCTTCTTGTTTTGGTCCACTCTACTTCTCAAAATGGGGCAAAAAACAGCTCGTAGCCCAAAAGATTTGTTTCACAGCATCGAACATGAAGCCGCTGCTATGGTTATGATAGGCATTTAAAAGCCCACTTTACTGCAGTACTTTTTTGGTTCCTACTGTCATCCCTGTCATATCTGTGGATATTGTCCACTACTCCTGGGACACACCCCATGGAGAGAAATCACCTTTAACGAGAAAATCAATAACTGCTTACGAAAGACTTTTACTAACAGCGAGGTAATAGGCAGCTGCCAGAAGCTATAGTTATCTGAAATGTTCAGCTGTGATACCACTTTCATCGTTCAGACTCGCCGTCCTGGAAACACGTCGTGCAGATGTGAGGTACTGAAGCACTCCACCTGGTCCGAGCGCCGCCAAACTCCGCGCAGGCCGAACGCAGACATATTTCACGCGCAACGATTTGTCTGCGCAAACGCCGTTTAGCTACACACTAGTCGGTGCAATTATCTGAGCGATGAAACGGCTCTTCCAGGACCTTGCAGCGCGGAAGAGTAGGTGCTGTTTGTTTTGTTCAGCACTGAGACCCGCAACTTGTCCAGTTCATAACGTTTTTTTGTGCTTTTGATTTTTTATGGCCTTGGCCTCTCTGTACACCCTAGCACCGTAATGGTTAGATCTCGATAAAATCCATGGCATCAAAGAAACCAGTTTGGTTGATCGGTGGTCCCAATGCACGATGCCGTACTGCCGTTTTATCCCTGTTTCCCAGACAATTGCTCTTTCGTTCTTTAGGTCTTCAGACATTAACAATATTCTTTAAGATCAGTAGAGCGGTCTCTTCAAGCTACGAAAATCACGTAAAAAATAAAATCTGAAATGGTTCAAATGGCTCTGAGCACTATGGGACTTATCATCTGTGGTCATCAGCCCCCAGAACTTAGAACTACTTAAACCTAACTAACCCAAGGACATCACACACATCCATGCCCGAGGCAGGATTCAAACCTGCCACCGTAGCGGTTACGCGGTTCCAGACTGTAGCCCCTAGAACCGCTCGGCCACCCCGGGCGGCAAAATCTGAAATTCATGATCGGTATTTTTTCTAACCGTGTACGTGTTTGTTTATTTATTTGGTTATTTTTACAAATTTTCGTATTTTAACTCACTGTAGTCTGGCAATCGCAGGAAAAGTTTTGACGAATTACGGAATTATGTTAACATCGAATATAAATTTAAGTATTGGGCAGTCTTATTTAAAAATCAAATGAAACTGTATGGTTCCAGAGACCTCTTCAAGCCTCAAACTCGTAAGATGTGCATATGCATACCGCCGCATGAAACGGACAATTTTTTACGAAGGCGGATGTGCCAACCACTACGCCACCCTGGCACAGCTGCACGGGCCATCTTAGCACGCCTCCGTCCTGAATCCAAACTGCCATTCACGCCTCAGCCCATTTGGATTCTCTGACCTAATAGTAACTAAATTATTTGGAGCGTAGTGTTGCATGGAAGTGAAAGGACGGCGATAAACTGTTCAGACAAGAAGAGAATAGAAGCTTTTGAAATGCAGCACTCAAGACGAATGCTGACAAGGGAACCTCCCCATCGCACCCCCCTCTGATTTAGTTATAAGTTGGCACAGGGGATAGGCCTTGAAAAACTGAACGCAGATCAATCGAGAAAACAGGAAGGAGTTGTGTGCAACAATGAAAAACTAAGCAAAATATACAAAGTGAATAGTTCATGCGCATAATAGGCAACATCAAGGATAGTGTGAGCTCACGAGCGCCCTGGTCCCGTCATTAGCGCGAGCAGCTGCAGATCGAGAGGTCCTCGGTTCAAGTCTTCTTCGAGTGAAAAGTTTACTTCCTTCATTTTCGCAAATTTATGATCTGTCCGTTCGTTCATTGACGTCTCTGTTCACTGTAATAAGTTTGGTGTCTGTGCTTTGGCGACCGTACCGCAAAACCGTGCGATTACTAGACGAAAGGACGTGCCTCTGCAATGGTAACCGAAAACATTTGATCGCAAGGTCATAGGCCAGCCGATTCCTCCACAGGAAAACACGTCCGATTAGTAGACTAAATTACGTGCCTCTCGAATGGGAACCGAAAACATTTGATCGCATGGTCATAGGCCAGCCGATTCCTCCACAGGAAAACACGTCCGATATATTCTATACGACACTGGTGACGGCATGTGCGTCACATGACAGGAATATGTTGTCGACCCACCTAACTTTTACACTTGGCGAATGGGTAAAAAGACTCTTCTACCTTGCCCGATTTAGGCTTTCTTGTGAATGCGAAAATCACTCCCAAAAAAGTGATGAAAAGATAAGAGTTTGTCACATAAACTGCAACAAATGAATGCAACAGTTTCACAGTCGCACAGTTTTCCCTGTGCTCTGTCAAAACATATGTTTTTAACATTTTTAAATTTTTCCGTGTGTAGACCGTCAAATCCAGCATATGTCCAAGCAAATCTGTACATGTCCTGGAATTTTGGAGAGTGAAGTTTATTATGTGAAGGTAGCTGAACTTTCATAATAAAAAATTAAACTTTTCATTCGAGAGAAGACTTGAACCAAGGGCCTCTCGTTCCGCAGCTGCTCACGCTAACCACGGGGCCACGGCGCTACTGCGTTCTGCAAGGTTCGCAGGAAGAGCCTCTGTAAAGTTGGGAATGTAGGAGACGAGGTGCTGGCAGAAGTAAAGCTGTGAGGACGGGGCGTGAGTCGTGCTTGGGTAGCTCAGTTGGTAGAGAACTTGTCCGCGAAAGGTAAAGGTCCCGAGTTCGAGTCTCGGTCCGGCACACAGTTTTAATCTGCCAGGAAGTTTCTTATTAAAAAAATATATATTCCGATTATGCTGTGATAAATCTAATATTTTCAATCTGAAAGTGCTGCCACACAATGCTATTCTCTCACTAGTCCATTTTTAATGTAAATTTTTCTTTCCCACAGCGGTAAGGTATAGACACTTCGGACCTCGAACCTGCCACCCTACGGATCTGCCGCAATTTTTAGTTTGTAATACTCTCTTTTACGATTCAACTTTCAATGTTTCCCTGAAACATTTAAGTCTGTTTTTCTTGTCTACGATAATGACCGAAGCAGATAAAATAGATTAAATTTTGTGTTGCGGCCGGGACTCGAACCCGGGTCCTTTTTCTTTGCTAGGCAGAAATGCTAACCATTACACCACCACAGCACGATGGGCAACATTGCTGGACGAACTCCCTAAGCTGAGTGCCCTCGCCAACACTAACTTCATTTTTCCCTTACGTATTGTCACTGCTGCCAGGGCTATCCGATATTGGCAAGCATTGGACGTAATGGGTCGTCCTTACACCATTGGTGATCTTATAATTAAATGTTTCCCTGAGGCATTTAAATCTCCTTTTATTATACATTTATTATCTATTGAAGTTTGTGTTTGTAAGGGTACTAAGCTTAGGTAGTCTGTGCAGCAGTGTTGACCACCGTACTGCGGTAGTGTAATGGTTAGCATTTCTGCTTAGCGAGCAAGAAGGCCTGGGTTCGAGTCCTGGCCAGAGTACAAATTTTAATTCATTTCTTCTGGTTCGACCAACTTTCAGTAGTTTACATTCTGTCAATTAACTGTTCTTATCGCCTTTCTTGTAATTCTGCTCAGTTCTTGTATCGACATGCATTTTTGCTCAGTGCATTAACAAAATCTCCTTTTGTGTTTCAGGTGAGTGTCTTCTCTCTGTGGCCGATGGGCAAGACGTGAGTAGCGCTAAGCTGACACACGCACACACGCACACACACACACACACACACACACACACACACTCCTGCATGCTGGGGCATTTTGCCCAGACGCTGACTGTCATCCACCAGTAACCTCCAAACCCATAGCCTCCCATTTTCTTACGACTGGGACCTCCATGCATTAAACAAGTCCGAACGTCCTTTACAAATGGATTAATATGTTAGACATTAAGCATTTGTGATTCGTTTTAATAAAAGTTGATTTTGGACACATCTTAATATTTATGACCTCATATCTCATGAGCTACATGATGTAATTGTGCAGGCACATTCAGTGCTATGCGGATACTGTCTGCAAAATGTGTTGCCTGTAGAGTCAGTAATAAAGGGGCAATAAAGTAAAACGCCAACCCTGATGCTCATATTTTACTGTACGAACGGCAAAAGTCTAGTAAGCGATAAACTTTTTTCAGTCCACTATATTGTGGGAGTTGTCATCGAGAATAAAATTTCGAAAGGGTTTGAAACTGTGTGCATAGTTGGTTGGAAGTTGCTAAGAGCTCACGTTCTCAAATATTGTGTGAATAAAGTGGGCATCTGCATGTTAATGTTGCATCAAGACGTGTCCACACTTCATAAGTTTGACAAACTGTGTTAAACCTTTAATGTAGTAGTACACCTCTTAGTGAGTAGATTATGACACCATCTTTAATTTTCAAGTTTGAAATACTGAAAATAAAATTTTCGCTCTGCCGTAGGTCTTTTATACTACTTGCTGATGTAAACGGTCGAAGGCTAAGGGTGGCGCGCGGGTGTGTGTGTGTGTGTGTGTGTGTGTGTGTGTGTGTGTGTGTGTGTGTGTGTGTGTGTGTGTGTGAAGGGGTGGGGGTGTTTTGCGGGTGCACAGATGTTAAGTCCCATAGCGCTCAGAGCCATTTGAACAATTTTTGTTGTTGCATTGTCCTACCGGCTCACTACACTGCCACAACGCAACTGATTGTGTAATTCGGTCGGTAGAGTAAACACAAGTCAGCACGAACCACCTCTGCAGCAGCTTTCTGTTGTAACCACTATCTCGTTGACGGTAATTTTGTTGTCTCCAGTCCGTAGAACGGACAGAAAGAAGTGGAACCATTTTAGTTCATTCTGCCGGTGGCATTACTTCAGAAGCTAATTGTTTTGCCCGGTGTGTAAAGGTTCCGGTTTTACCTTACCCTAAAAGACCTGATTTGTATTGTACTGAGTTTAAACTGGCGGAAAATGTAGCCTAGCTTTTATTGTACACTTGTAGAAGAAATTACAAATCATAAGAACATATGAAAACCTTGTCCCATACAGTTGCTTGCCGAGAACTGAAAAATGGCCAATTGCAGCATTTTTTTTAACTTCTTTAACATTTTGTGTTTGAATGAGACACACACACACACACACACACACACACACACACACACACACACACACACACGTTCCTGTGCCACTGCTGCGTCCACTGGCGCTACAACTGTCGCATCTCGAGTGCTTTGTGCAACTCGGCAAAGCGTTAATTAAATTAACACAAGTGTGTGGCAGACAAGCTGAGCAGCGCTGGCGTTGGCGGTGCTGGGGCCACCGTCTGCTGCTCGTCTTACTTAAGCACGGCTGCAGTGCATACTTAGATGTTGCGATTGCTTCCCCTCAGCCGTTTGCCCGAAATCTAGCCCACTTTCTTGTACCTTTAAGTCTCTGCCCATATAGTTGTGGTGCGAAAAACCGATACCGGTATTTTACATCCGAATCATCGGTATTTTTTTGCCGGCCGCAGTCGCCCGAGCGGTTGTAGGCGCTTCAGTCTGGAACTGAGAGACAGCTACGGTCGCAGGTTCGAATCCTGCCTCGGGCATGGATGTGTGTGATGTCCTTAGGTCAGTTAGGTTTAAGTAGTTCTAAGTTTTAGGGCACTGATGACCATTGATGTTAACTCCCATAGTGCTCAGAGCCATTTGAACCATTTTGTCCAAGAACGTCGCGGTCTTCCGCGCTTACGTCTGCCGGTTGGTTTCGATTCGTAAACCATCTCTGGCATTCTCATCATATGCCCGTGTCATTTTAATGATTTTCTTTAAATTCTGTTTATCACTGTATCATTTGCCTTCATTCTAGCTCTTATTTCATCGTCAGTTTTTCTTTAGATTCTTGATATTCTTGCACTCCTACGCAAACAATCCATTTCCACAGCTGTTACTTTTTTTTTTTGAGATCCGCATTTAATATCCATAGTTCTCATCCATAGCACAGCACTGATTCAACCATTATCTAACCTACTCTTTTCTTATTGCTTTTGGAAATATTCTTATCCCACCACACGGTCAGCACAGAAAATTGTTATAATAGTAATAAATTGAAAACTTAACAACAGTTCATTCATAATGCAGAATGGAAGTAGAAGGTAGCTGATCCGCTGGCTGTCTCTGCGTAACATGTCTTTATCTGCTTATAGCCCTCGGGAACTGAGAACTATCCGTAAGCTTAGACTTCCGCGGCCGTTGTCACTGTCACTCAAATTCTTCTGGGCTGTTGCCCAGTCAGCACATAGCCGCGAGGAAGGGCATTTACAACAGCGGCCAAAACGTCCGACAGTTTTATACGTGGTGATTCAAAATGAACAAACCTGTTTTACAGCGTTGCAGCGTTTATTACGTTCAACTTACAATTATGAATAATGCACCAAATGAAAGAGCAACTCTGACAGTTTTGTTTGTGTACCCGTGCGCAATGGGGAAGAGGATGGAGTGACAAAGAGTCACTGAAAAACGTGTTGGACGAGAGCGAGTGGCCCCAACAAATACCCCCGCGGGAAGTCTACGGGCCTCTGTTTCGGCGAATAGACTGTAACTGATGTTTCCTATATTGATGTGCTACAACCGTGCCCCACGCCTCAGTGCGCGACTGGTTAAACGACGCTGCATCCGACCGGTGGGTTTGGACGCAAGGCGCCGGTTGAGACAGCATGTTGTGCATAAACTCCGCGTTCACACACGATCATGCGTATGTGCCTCCGATACCAGCTGATCTATCCGGCTTCGGAAACAGTGTTATTGCAAGAGTTACTCGTGTGTTAACACTCAATAATTGTTAAGAAAAACTGTTTGTGTTTCTCTTTCATTTGTTGTATTATTTATAATTCTAAGGTGAATGTAGGAAATACTACGAAGCCGTAAAACCCTTACATTCACTTCGAAACACTCTGTATATTTTTAAATAATAGATTTCAGCTATCAGTCGCCGGCGCTTCAGTCTGGAACCGCGTTGCCGCTACGGTCGCAGGTTCGAATCCTGCCTCGGGCATGGATGTGTGTGATGTCCTTAGCTTAGTTAGGTTTAACTAGTTCTAAGTTCTGGGGGGTCTGATGAGCTCAGAAGTTAAGTCCCTTAGTGCTCAGAGCCATTTGAACCTTTTTTCAGCTGAAGCCCGAACAACAGCCATTACATGCATTGATCAAAAATGAAAGTGCATCGAGAATGGCTAGTTTCTAGGTGAAATCTATTATTTACAAGTCAATAACAGTCGCTGCGTGCAACAGCCTCTGAATGGAGGGCAACCTGACTCTGTGTATTGACAATGCAGTCAACAACCCAGAAGAATTTCATTGACACGAAAACAGTAGTTGTTCTACATCGGTTCTCATCATTCAGCATTGACGATTGATATTGCCAATATAGTACTACAATAGGATTTTTGAGCACAGATTCAAAAAAATAGAGCGAACAAGAGAATACTGGCCATTTTTTTCGTAGTGTTCAACGGGTTGTTACTTCTGGAGGAAATCACGAAGTCGACGCAGTAAGTTTCTTTTATTTTGCTACTTAATTTGATATCTTGTTTGTATGTATCTTGAAACTTGGTCAAAATTTTTCAATCTTTGATCGGTTTCTACGTTTATTACACGAAATAATAGGAATAAAAAACCGAAAATCGCTAATTTCAGTAAATGGTTATCTTGAGCTGATTTAGCAGGCAGGTTAAACGGACATGAAAAAAAACCACACACACAAAGATATAACGGCGGTAGTTTGAGCGATAACCGCGGCCGTTGCCTTAATACAGCCGTTTACATGCAGTTTCTAATCGACGTCCTGCGCTCAAAATAACCCCACCTCTGACTGATACTGCAGTGGCGCAGCGGTTGTCGTCAGCGAGGCTACCCGAGCCTCTGGACGTGTCCGGAAAACGGGCAACGCAGCACGACGCGCTGGAGAAAGAACTGCGCGGCTGGAAGGATGGCTGGACCCCCTGCCACTCGACTCGCTGGAACTCCTCAGTCAACCAGTAATTCCTGTCCGAGAATAGTAAAGTGTTCTGTCCCTAGCCGGCCGGGGTGGCCGAGCGGTTCTAGGCGCTACAGTCTGGAACCGCGCGACGCTACGGTCGCGGGTTCGAATCCTGCCTCGGGCACGGGTGTGTGTGACGTCCTTAGGTTAGCTAGGTTTAAGTAGGGGACTGATAACCTCAGCAGTTGAGTCCCACAGTGCTAAGAGCCATTATTTGTTCTGTCCCTGTATTCTCAGCTTCTTGTAAAGCTTTTCGCAGTTGTTTGAGTTTTCTCGTTTTTCAATTGGGATTTATTTTCTAAGTACCTGTGAAGTATTTCCTTTGGGATCTGAAGTTTGACAGGAAGTTTTTCTCAATACTCAGACTCATTCTGACATGTTGGTTTGCGGTCGGCAGAACCCGCAGACAAAGTCCTTTTTCAGGCCAACTCGTGGACTTATCATTACTATTATTATTATTATTATTATTATTATATTTCGTGAGAAGTTTCCATCATCCCATCAATTTATACAGAGTGTCCGATTTATCTTGACCAACCTAAGTAACTGAATAAAAATTACCCAAACACCTTGAATAGAGACGATGGGTTACAGCTCAGCGGGGCGTCGGCTCCAGTGATCGCGCGGTTGAAGAGGGCACGTCGAACGCCGACTCAAGACATGCCCATATATGGCAATGTCACGGGCACCAGTGACGTCACAGCCGGAAGCTAGCGTCTATAAAGGCGCTCCAACAGCCCACTGGCAGCCATAACACTTGGCAATGGCCGAGGAGTGCTTGGTCGAAAGCTCGTGTAGTTTTAACCAATTGACGCGGTTGGAAACCCGAGAACATTTAATTCAATGTTATCGCCGCGAGACTCTGCATTCATACACAACCTAAATAGCTGTTTGCCCAGATGCAAATTACAAAATGTTTCAAGCAAATGTTCCTTAGCGTTTTTTAAATGGAAGCCTGTATTTTTTATTCGACAACTCATTTCCTCGCCTAAAGACCTATTCAAAAATGTTCCACAGTGTACCATTCACTGAAACAGAACGGTATTAATTACATAACGCTACAGTGACGTTGACGCTCCTAGTGCACGTACTGGGGGTAATGGAACACATCCACGTGACGACGTCGGAAATGGCTCTGAGCAGTACGGGACTCAACATCTGAGGTCATCAGTCCACTAGACGTAGAACTACTTAAACCTAACCAACCTAAGGACAGCACACACATCCATGCCCGAGGCGGGATTCGAAGCTGCGACCGTAGCAGCAGCGCGGCTCCGGACTGAAGCGCCCAGAACCGCTCGGCCACAGCGGCCGGCTATAGGGTGGTATTTCAGTTTCCTGACTTGCGGATGACATCTGTAGGTACTGTCGCTTCGTGAATTCCTGTCTATGATTTTGTGACCATCAGTCAGAGCATCCCACTTCGGCAGTTGAACACCAAGTGCGCCGGGGGAGCTTCAAGTATGCGGGTGATCCAACTGCCCGGTGCTCCAGTCAGAAGGTTGTTCTGCATTTGCGTGCATCCCTGCAATTTTTGTGTTTCCGTGTATTTATCAACACTAACTATGTGTGATACGAATGGTCGGTCTTGATCACGAGCCAATTGATGACGAACAAAAAGGAATGCACATACGGCCGCCCACTGGTCTTTGTGACTTGGGCTTAGGCCGTGCAGTATCCGAGACAGTCTGTGCTGAAGTAGCATACAGTTCAAAAATCTATTGATTAAAGGAAAATCGGAATATTACAGATTACATCCGCACGTTAAAGATATTTTGTATCACCCCGTTTCCCAGAACTGAACGTATATGTTAACTGTGGATGATGTTACACAGACGCAGTCCCTTTGACTGTTCAGAGATGTCACTAAACCCGCTCAAAGAACTAAATAACCATGCACGAGCAGCGCCTATGAGACGGAGGGGGTCCGACAGCCGATCAGCTCCATTCATTCCCCCATGAAGGAGGTACACGGCTCGTGTTGTCTGTAGTTCAACCGTGCCTAGACGGTCAAACCGCGGTTCCATAGCGTCCGCTTTGTTACTTTGTGTCAGGAAGGGCTCTCAACAAGGGAAGTGTCCAGGCGTCTCTGAGTGAACCAAAGCGATGTTGTTCGGACACGGAGGAGGTACAGAGAGACAGGAACTGTCGGTGACATGCCTCGCTCAGGCCGCCCGAGGGTGACCGCTACCTATGGATTATGTCTCGAAGGAACCCTGACAGCAACGCCAGCATGTTGAATAATGCTTTCCGTGCAGCCACAGGACGTAGTTTTACGATTCAAACTGTGCGCAATAGGCTGCACGGTGCCCAACTTCACTCCCGACATCCATTGTGAGGTGGTCCTTTGCAATCACGACACCGTGCAGTGTGGTACAGATGTGCCCAGCCACATGCCAAATGGGCCGCTCAGGATTGCCATCACATTCTCTTCACCAATGAGTGTCACATATGCCTTCAACCAGAGAAACATCGGAGTCGTGTTTGGAGGCAACCCGTTCAGGCTGATCGCCTTAAACAGCAAGGTGGAGGTTCCCTGCTGTTTTGGGGTGGCATTATGTGGGGCCGAGGTACGGCGCTGGTGGTCACGGAAGGCGCCGTACCGGCTGTACGACACCAATTCGCGCCCCCATCGTGCACTGCCTTCTTCGTCTGATTGAGCCTCATCCAGTGTCTTCTCCCCAATGGGCCAAGTCGTCCGGAACGTCAGACAAGACGTCCGCGCATTCGTCGTAAATAATCCTACTGTCTCTCTTGTTCGCCATGGTGGAAGGCCACAAGTACTTATAAAAACAACACACTTGTTGAAGGGTGCAACTTCTTGTTACCTAACCAAAACACCAACAGAATGCACAAGATACTAACGTGCTGCCGTCGGCCACTGAGCGAAACCATGCACGCGACACCACTGTGGCGTAGTCTTAAAGTGACGCGTTGCACATCATTACGAAATATCATATTCATGAACTATGCAACAATGATTGATGCATGAATGTAAGCTCGCCGTAGTTTCTCAGTACATTATGGTTTCTTTTCATATACTTCTATAATTGTGACCCCGTAAGAAATTGGGGGGGGGGGGGGGAGGCGGGAAATGCACAGAGGCGGCATAGGAGGAGACGGACTAACGGAATTGGAATAAAGGATACAGGTGCAACCCCAGTTACTTCGCAAGATTTTTTGTAAGAACATGCAATCAAATGAACACTTTAAATATGCAACGATATTACGCAAGCAGATAAAAAGAAAACAGTGAAAGGGTATAAATGAACGCCTCGCAAAAAGGACTGCTCGGCGGTGAACTGGTTCTCCGTGTCCTAGCTGCCTTCAGCTGTCTCTGCCCGCGAGAGCAGCCGTGCCAACATGGCGTGGTCTGACGTCAGCAAGGCCGCGGCGCCTCACCCCCCCCCCCCCCCCTCCCTCACTCACCCTGCCGTCAGCAGACCGCATCCTCTCTTCTCTCCTCCGCGCACCATTCGCGAATGCAACAGGAAGATGACGGCGATGGAGCAGCACCGTGGTGCAGTCGCAGGTGCGTTTCAGTCAGCATCCTGCAGACGGTACACGTATCCGAAGTGAAGTATCAACTACTGTAAAGGAAGAAAAGAAAAAGAAAAAACATGGTTCAAACTTTCATAAGTTGTGTGCGTCACAAGACGCAGCGAAGTACTCTACTGGCAATTAAAATTGCTGCACCAAAAGTAAATGCAGGTGATAAACGGATATTTATTGCATAAATATGTTATACTACGACTGACATGTGATTACATTTACATGCAATTTGGCTGCATAGACCCTCAAAAATCAGCACCGAGAACAATCACCTCTGGCCTTAATAACGGCCTCGATACGTCTGGCCATTGAGTCAAACAACTCGGAAGGGGTGTACAGGTACAACTCAGTTGCTCGGCCACCATTGACCAGAAGTTTTCAATTGGTGAGAGATCTGGAGAATGTGCTGGCAAGTGCAGCAGTCCAAAATTTTCTGTAGTCAGAAAGGCCCGTACAGGACCTGCAAGATGCGGTCGTGTATTATCCTGCTGAAATGTAAGGTTTTGCAGGGATCGAATGAAGGGTAGAGCCACGGGTCGTAACACATGTGAAACGTAACGTCCACTGTTCAAAGTGCCGACAATGCGAACAAAACGTGACCGAGACATTTAACCAATGGCACCCCATACCATCATGCCGGGTGATACGTCAGTATGGCGATGACGAATACACGCTTCCAATGTGGGTTCACCGCGATGTCGCCATACAGGGATTTGACCATCACGATTCTGTAAACAGAATCTCGGTTCATCCGAAAAAATTACGTTTTGCCATTCGTGCACCCAGGTTCGTCATCGAGTACACCATCGCAGGCGCTCCTGTCTGTGATGCAGCGTCAAGAGTAACGGCAGCCACGGTCTCCGAGCTGATAGTCCGTGCTGCTGCAAACGTCGTCGAACTGTCCGTGCAGATGGTTGTTGTCTTGAAAACGTCCCCATCTGTTGACTCAGGGATCGAGACGTGGCTGCACGATCCGTTACAGCCGTGCGGATAAGATGCCTGTCATCTCGACTGCTAGTGATACGAGGCCATTGGGATCCAGCACGGCGTTCCGTATTACCCTCCTGAACCCACCGATTCCATATTCTGCTACCAGTCATTGGATCTCGACCAACGAGAGCAGCAATGTCGCGATACGATAATCCGCAATCGCGATAGGCTACAATGCGACCTTTATCAAAGTCGGAAACGTGATGGTACGCATTTCTCCTCCTCACACGAGGCGTCACAACAACGTTTCACCAGGCTACGCCGGTCAACCGCTGTTTGTGTACGCGAAATCGGTTGGAAACTTTCGTCATATCAGCACATTGTAGGTGTCGCCACCGGCGCCAACCTCGTGTGAATGTTCTGAAAAGCTAATCAATTGCATATCACAGCATCTTGTTCCTGTCGGTTAAATTTCGCGTCTGTAGCACGTCATCTTCGTGGTGTAGCAATTTTATTGGCCAGTTGTGTATGTCGCTGAACAAAATATTATTCCTCAGCGACTATGGTCGATACATCCGTGCAGTTACAAACACACTCCTGGAAATTGAAATAAGAACACCGTGAATTCATTGTCCCAGGAAGGGGAAACTTTATTGACACATTCCTGGGGTCAGATACATCACATGATCACACTGACAGAACCACAGGCACATAGACACAGGCAACAGAGCATGCACAATGTCTGCACTAGTACAGTGAATATCCACCTTTCGCAGCAATGCAGGCTGCTATTTTCCCATGGAGACGATCGTAGAGATGCTGGATGTAGTCCTGTGGAACGGCTTGCCATGCCATTTCCACCTGGCGCCTCAGTTGGACCAGCGTTCGTGCTGGACGTGCAGACCGCGTGAGACGACGCTTCATCCAGTCCCAAACATGCTCAATGGGGGACAGATCCGGAGATCTTGCTGGCCAGGGTAGTTGACTTACACCTTCTAGAGCACGTTGGGTGGCACGGGATACATGCGGACGTGCATTGTCCTGTTGGAACAGCAAGTTCCCTTGCCGGTCTAGGAATGGTAGAACGATGGGTTCGATGACGGTTTGGATGTACCATGCACTATTCAGTGTCCCCTCGACGATCACCAGAGGTGTACGGCCAGTGTAGGAGATCGCTCCCCACACCGTGATGCCGGGTGTTGGCCCTGTGTGCCTCGGTCGTATGCAGTCCTGATTGTGGCGCTCACCTGCACGGCGCCAAACACGCATACGACCATCATTGGCACCAAGGCAGAAGCGACTCTCATCGCTGAAGAGGACACGTCTCCATTCGTCCCTCCATTCACGCCTGTCGCGACACCACTGGAGGCGGGCTGCACGATGTTGGGGCGTGAGCGGAAGACGGCCTAACGGTGTGCGGGACCGTAGCCCAGCTTCACGGAGACGGTTGCGAATGGTCCTCGCCGATACCCCAGGAGCAACAGTGTCCCTAATTTGCTGGGAAGTGGCGGTGCGGTCCCCTACGGCACTGCGTAGGATCCTACGGTCTTGGCGTGCATCCGTGCGTCGCTGCGGTCCGGTCCCAGGTCGACGGGCACGTGCACCTTCCGCCGACCACTGGCGACAACATCGATGTACTGTGGAGACCTCACGCCCCACGTGTTGAGCAATTCGGCGGTACGTCCACCCGGCCTCCCGCATGCCCACTATACGCCCTCGCTCAAAGTCCGTCAACTGCACATACGGTTCACGTCCACGCTGTCGCGGCATGCTACCAGTGTTAAAGACTGCGATGGAGCTCCGTATACCACGGCAAACTGGCTGACACTGACGGCGGCGGTGCACAAATGCTGCGCAGCTAGCGCCATTCGACGGCCAACACCGCGGTTCCTGGTGTGTCCGCTGTACCGTGCGTGTGATCATTGCTTGTACAGCCCTCTCGCAGTGTCCGGAACAAGTATGGTGGGTCTGACACACCGGTGCCAATGTGTTCTTTTTTCCATTTCCAGGAGTGTATGTCACTGCTTCCTATCGAAAAACCAAACCGCTGCGCTACCATTTGTCGTCCACTTTGCGTCCCCAAGTGTCTGAAGAAAAGAAATTTGCTAACATCCAGTGTAGGGTTAAGTGTCTGGGAGTCGTTTCTGAACGTATGGCTCTGAGCACTGCTGAGGTCATCAGTCCCCTAGAACTACTTAAACCTAACTAACGTAAGGACATCACACACACATCCGTGCCTGAGGCAGGATTCGAACCTGGGACCGTAGCGGTCGCTCGGTTCCAGACTGAAGCGCCTAGAAGCGCTCGGCCAGCGGTACCCAGAAGCGGGAGAAGGCGCTGGAGCTGCGCGCATGCGCGTCGGCCGGCTGGCAGCTGCTCAGACGAACCTCGGACTGCGAGCGCTGGACTCCACGCGGTTCCTGCTGGGCCGACTCGGCCCGACCACCAGCTGTCGCCGCTACCATTACCGTTGTTGTCCCGCAGTGAAGGCATCGATTGCCTTGCCGCTGGTGTACTTTACGTACGAGGGGAACCTCTTCAGATTTTCCATCAGGGTCCGGGGCAGTTCCGTTGTGGAAACTATGACCAGCATCAGTGACCGAACGAAGTTGGCGCAAAATTTCGAGATTATGTGATAGTTGGTTAATATTCGGGGTTTTTGTGTTCTTTTAAATTTGGCACGCTAAATCAACGCACCTTCATAGGATTTGTTGACCTGGAAAAAGCATTCGACAATATAAAATAGTGCAAGCTGTTCGAGATTCTGAAATAAGTAGGGGTAAGCTATAGGGAGAGGCGGGTCATATACAATATGTACAACAACCAAGAGGGAATAGTAAGAGTGAACGATCAAGAACGAAGTGCTCGTATTAAGAAGGGTGTAAGACAAGGCTGTAGCCTTCGCCCCTACTCTTCAATCAGTACATCGAGGAAGCCATGATGGAAATAAAAGAAAGGTTCAGGAGTGGAATTAAAATACAAGGTGAAAGGATATCAATGATACGATTCGCTGATGACATTGCTATCCTGAGTGAAAGTGAAGAAGAATTAAATGATCTGCTGAACGGAATGAACAGTCTAATGAGTACACAGTATGGTTTGAGAGTAAATCGGAGAAAGACGAAGGTAATGAGAAGTAGTAGAAATGAGAAGAGCGAGAAACTTAACATCAGGATTGATGGTCACGAAGTCAATGAAGTTAAGGAATTGTGCTACCTAGGCAGTAAAATAACCAATGACGGACGGAGCAAGGAGGACATCAAAAGCAGACTCGCTATGGCAAAAAAGGCATTTCTGACCAGGAGAAGTCTACTAATATCAAATACCGGCCTTAATTTGAGGAAGAAATTTCTGAGGATGTACGTCTGGAGTACAGCGTTGTATGGTAGTGAAACATGGACTGTGGGAAAGCCGGAACAGAAGAGAATCGAAGCATTTGAGATGTGGTGCTATAGACGAATGTTGAAAATTAGGTGGACTGATAAGGTAAGGAATGAGGAGGTTCTACGCAGGAAAGGAATATGTGGAAAACACTGATAAGGAGAAGGGACAGGATGATAGGACATCTGCTAAGACATGAGGGAATGACTTCTATGGTACTAGAGGGAGCTGTAGAGGGCAGAAACTGTAGAGGAAGACAGAGATTGGAATACGTCAAGCAAATAATTGAGGACGTAGGTTGCAAGTGCTACTCTGAGATGAGATGAAGAGGTTGGCACAGGAAAGGAATTCGTGGCGGGCCGCATCAAACCAGTCAGTAGATTGATTACAAAAAAAAAATAATACTCGTTTTTTGTGCAACGGTTTTCCTATCTATTTTGTGTACCTCGGTGGATCTCTTGGTGATTTATTTGGTACAAATCTCTCAGTTGCGGTCCGTACTATTTCTTTGCATTCGAGCCATGTCCAGTCTGTGCTAACATTCACTGGAAGGACGGAGACCTGCTCTTAGGAAGGCATGGACTTTTTATCCGTTTTTTTTTCTTTCTGAAATAGATGTATTTTGCGTTTGTTTTTTGTGTGTTTGGATGTAACTGTATTCAGTCTCGTTACAACTGTCTTGTATCCCTCATGATGGTCCGTATTTGCTCAGGGTTATTTGCTGCTAGGAGGCCAGTTACGTTTCCGCAACAAATTCACGTATCGCCTGGGTCCCTGACAATTATCTGATAAGGCATTCAGTACAATATGGGGCGACGCTTTATGTCTACCACCAAGTTTAAACATGCATTTTCGCTAACATACAGAGTCCTCCGGAGAAATGTATACGCCCTTTGTCAGCCACTATCGAGGTATCGATATTGTCGTTTGATTTAAGAGTGTTGTAGTACGGTTTTTAGCTCAACAGATGTTGGTACTTTCATCTCGGTATTGAGAAACAAGGTGGCTGGAGCACGCTCACATTCGAGTGACGATGATGTACTGTGAAGTGTTTTTTTTTTAAGTTTGACAACGCCGCCGAAGTGCAACGTCAGTGGAGGCGGGAGTTTGAAGCAGAACCGCGAACCCTCCTAACAATTAAACGTACCACTGACAAGTTTGAACTGCATGGAACGATTTCTGATATTCACAAAGGAAGATCAGGAGGAGAACGTAAAGCTACGAGTCCTGCTTCGTCGGCTCTCGTGTTGGAGACGTTCGTCAATTCTCCACAAAATCTGCTACGCAATGCGCCCGTCAAGTGTGGATTAGCAGTACTAGTGTACGAAGAAATCTGAAAGCTGCAAAGTGGAAAGTTCACATTCCACGATTACTGCACGCGATTAATGGTGAGGATTCTGACCGCCGAATGCAATTTTGCGAAATGTATCTGCAAATGGAAACTGATGGCGAACAATTTGCGACAAAGGTTATGTGGAGTGACGAGGCAGAATTTAAGCTTAATGGAAACGAGAATCGGCATAGCAGTGTGTAGAGGGCACCACAGAATCCGCATGTTTATGTGCGTAAAGCGATGAATCTACCAGGCGTTCGTGTGTGGTGTGGACTATGAACTAGGGGCTTTGTAGGCGCCCACTTCTTTGATGCTGCTGTCGCTGGAGAAGTGTACCTGGAAATGTTACGCATATTTTGCCAGGTATACGAGCGCTTTACGGAGCTGACGGAAAGGTCTTCTAGCAGCAGCACGGATATCCACCAAACTACCTCCTAGACGTTCGAGCTTTCCAGGATGACAATTTTCCAGGGCATCGGATTGGACGAAGAGGGCCCACTGAGTTCCTCGCATGGACGCCACATGTAACACCTGTGGACTTTTACTTGCGGGGAACTGCGGAAGAGAACGCCTACCGACCTAAGCCACGCACGCCGGTGGAACTTCGTCAGCAGATTACGGCGACATGTGCAGCGATCTCCGCTGTAACACTGACTGACGTAGCAGCGGCGACCGCTCCTCCTTCTGTTATGTGTACAGCCGCCAAAGGCGAACATTCTAAACGCAGCCATGTGCTAAGCTAAAGGTTGTACAACGTGTGTAATCAATTGTTAAATGTGAAATAAACACATAAGTAACACTTCTCGTTCCTTACAGTGTGTATACATTTTTCTGGCGGACTCTGTATTTTTTTAAAATTATTTACTGCATATCTTTAAGGATAAAAAAATGCAATCGATGATGCGTTTTGTGTACATATAAACTTACGTATATAGTTACATAAATGTGGTGCATGGACCAAAAGAATTTTTTATTGTCAATAAAGTTGCGAAATTGTCGATGTACATGTTTTACATCATTATTGCCTATAAAGGTATAAAATTGTCCCCATCATACTTTGCATGATATTTAATATATTCACACATATGTATAATATCAATGTAAATGAAACGGTTTTAGTACTTAAGATCATCCTTAGCGCAGGTTTCGTATGATATACTTTGTCGCATAGTCATTTCTGCATAGCGCTTTTAACGTTACTCAGTGAGTCACCGCCGGCCGTTGTGGCCGAGCGGTTCTAGGCGCTACAGTCTGGGACCGCGCGACCGCTACGGTCGCAGGTTCGAATCCTGCCTCGGGCATGGATGTGTGTGACGTCCTTAGGTTAGTTAGGTTTCTATATCTACAGGACTACTCTGCAATTCACATTTAAGTGCTTGGCAGAGGGTTCATCGAACCACAATCATACTATCTCCCTACCATTCCACTCCCGAACAACGCGCGGGAAAAACGAACACCTAAACCTTTCTGTTCGAGCTCTGATTTTATTTTGATGATCATTCCTACCTATGTAGGTTGGGCTCAACAAAATATTTTCGCATTCGGAAGAGGAAGTTGGTGACTGAAATTTCGTAAAAAGGTGTCGCCGCGACGGAAAACGTCTATGCTGCAATGACTTCCATCCCAACTCGTGTATCTTATCTGCCACACTCTCTCCCCACAATATTATCTATGTGGTCTTTCCAACTGAAGTTGTTCGTAATTTTAACACCCAGGTACTTAGTTGAATTGACAGCCTTGAGAATTTTACTATTTATCGAGTAATCGAATTCCAACGGATTTCTTTTGGAACTCATGTGGATCATCTCACACTTTTCGTTATTTAGCGTCAACTGCCACCTGACACACCATGCAGCAATCTTTTCTAAATCGCTTTGCAGCTGATACTGGTCTTCGGATGACCTTACTAGACGGTAAATTACAGCATAATCTGCGAACAGTCTAAGAGAACTGCTCAGATTGTCACCCAGGTCATTTATATAGATCAGGAACAGTAGAGGTCCCAGGACGCTTCCCTGGGGAACACCTGATATCACTTCAGTTTTACTCGATGATTTGCCGTCTATTACTACGAACTGCGACCTTCCTGACAGGAAATCACGAATCCAGTCGCACAGCTGAGACGATACCGCATAGGCACGCAGCTTGATTAGAAGTCGCTTGTGAGGAACGGTGTCAAAAGCTTTCCGGAAATCTAGAAATACGGAATCAACTTGAGATCCCCTGTCGATAGCAGCCATTTCTTCGTGCGAATAAAGAGCTAGCTGCGTTGCACAAGAACGATGTTTTGTGAAACCGTGCTGATTGCATATCAATAGATGGTTCCCTTTGAGGTGATTCATAATGTTTGAATACAGTATATGCTCCAAAACCCTACTGCAAACCGACATCAACGCTATAGGTCTGTAGTTCGATGGATTACTATTACTACCCTTCTTAAACACTGGTGCGACCTCCTGCACAATTTTCCAATCTGTAGGTACAGATCTTTCGGTGAGCGAGCGGTTGTATATGAGTGCTAAGTAGGGAGCTATAGTATCAGCGTAATCTGAAAGGAACCTAATCAGTATACAATCTGGACCTGAAGACTTGCCCATATCAAGCGATTTGAATTGCTTCGCAACCCCTAAGGTATCTACTTCTAAGAAACTCATGCTAGCAGCTGTTCGTGTTTCAAAATCTGGAATATTCCATTCGTCTTCCCTGGTGAAGGATTTCGGAAAACTGCGTTCAATAACTCCGCTTTAGCAGCGCAGTCGTGGATAACAGTACCATCGGCACTGCGCAGCGAAGGTATTGACTGCGTCTTGCCGCTTGTGTACTTTATATACGACCAAAATTTCTTCGGATTTTCTACCAAATTTCGAGACAATGTTTCGTTGTGGAACCTATTAAAGGCATCTCGCATCGAAGTACGTGCCAAATTTCGCGCGTCTGTAAATTTTAGCCCATCTTCGGGATTTCGCGTTCTTCTGAACATCACATGCTTTTTCCGTTGCCTCTACAACAGCTTTCGGACTTTTTTTGTGTACCACGGGGGATCCGTTCCATCTCTTACCAATTTATGAGGTACTTCTAAGTCCTAGGGGATTGATTACCTGAGATGTTAAGTCCCATAGTGCCCACAGCTGCTTGAACTTTTTTTTTCCCAGTCCCCCAAATGGTCCAATTTTGCTGACTGACGAAGTCGGCTACCTAAAAGTGTTCTCTGTCGCTAAACCAAACCGTGCCGTGCCGTGCGCACACTAAGTCCCGCCGTGCCTGGCGGCGAGCCGTGCGCTTTGGACGCCGTACCGCACGTTCTGAAGCTACGACGGTGCTACTTCATACAGCTCGGCAATTGGCACCGCGTACGTCGTTAAGCGAGGAATGCCTGCGGTGGCGAATCCCCCCAGCTGCAGCGGCGGCAGCTGCGGTGCTGGTGTGGGCGCGCTCTGACTCACCACCCTGGCCTGCGCTGCACTGCCTGCCCCCCCCCCCCCCCTCTCTCGCTCTCTGGTCTCGCGTTATTTCTGTGCGCCCCGCGATCCTCTCCTCTCCCTCCCCCTCCTCATCTCCCTCTCCGCCACATTCCGGAGTCTACCGCCACGACTCGCCGTGCCGCAAGCGGCCGCGCTCGCCACGACGAGGATCTACATCTGCATCTACACCTCTACTCTCCAATGCTCCGGCAGGGGTGCGGCACAGGGCTCCTTCCGGTGCTGCCTCCGCGTCCCATTCACGTTGTTGTTGGGTCGTTTTTGGGGGAGGAGACCAGACAGCGAGGACATCCGTCTCGTCGGATTAGGGAAGGAAGTCGGCCGTGCCCTGTCAAAGGAACCATCCCGGCATTCGCCTGGAACGATTTAGGGAAATCACGGAAAACCTAAATCGGGATGGCCGGACGCGGGATTGAACCGTAGTCCTTCCGAATACGAGTCCAGTGTGCTAGCCCATTCACGTATGGATTGCGCGACTAACGACCATTTAGCAAAGCGTCAGTGCTAAATCATATAAGAGCCATCCCTAACGAAAAGATATACGAGGGGCGTTTGAAAAATCCGTGCAAAAATAAAAACTACTTACGTGTTTGGGGTAAACATTTTTTATTTTTCAACATAGTGTATGACGAGAGAAAAGAAATTATTCAGATAGTGAAGGGAGACGAAAATTTAATAGTCATGGCCGACTGGAATTCGGTAGCAGGAAAAGGGAGAGAAGGAAGCATAGTAGGTGATTATGGATTGGGGCTAAGAAATGAAAGAGGAAGCCGTCTGGTAGAATTTTCCACAGAGAATATCTTAATCATAGCTAACACTTGGTTCAGGAATAATAAAAGAAGGTTGTATACATGGGAGAACCCTAGAGATACTAAAAGGTATCAGATAGATTATATAATGGTAAGACAAAGATTTAGGAACCAGATTTTAAATTGTAGGACATTTCCAGCGGCAGATGTAGACTCTGACCACAATCTATTGGTTATGAACTGTAGATTAAAACTAAAGAAATTGCAAAAAGGTGGGAATTTTAAGGAGATGGGACCTGGAGAAACTCAAAGAACCCCAGGTTGTACACAGTTTCAGGGGGAGCATAAGGGAACAATTGACAGGAATCGGGGAAGGAAATACAGTAGAAGAAGAATGGGTAGCTCTGAGGGATGAAGTAGTGAAGGCAGCAGAGGATAAAGTAGGTAAAAAGACGAGAACAGAAGAAATATTGAATTTAATTGATGAAAGGAGAAAATATAAAAATGCAGTAAACGAAGCAGACATAAAGGAATACAAACGTCTCAAAAATGAGATCGACAGCAAGTGCAAAATGGCTAAGCAGGGGTACCTAGAGGACAAATGTAAGGGTGTAGAGGCTTATCTCATGAGGGATAAGATAGATACTGCGTACAGGAAAATTAGAGACCTTTGGAGAGAAGAGAACCATGTGTATGAATATCAAGAACTCAGATGACAACCCAGTTCTAAGCAAAGAAGGGAAGCCAGAAAGGTGCAAGGAGTACATAGAGGATCTGTACAAGGGCGATGTACTTCAGGACAATATTATGGAAATAGAAGAGGATGTAGATGAAGACGAAATGGGAGATACGATACTGCGTGAAGAGTTTGACAGAGCACTGAACGACCTGAGTCGAAACAAGGCCCCCGGAGTAGACAACATTCCATTAGAATTACTGACGGCCTTGGGAAAGCCAGTCCTGACAAAACTGTACCATCCGGTAAGCAAAATGTATGAGACAGGCGAAATACCCTCAGACTTCAAGAAGAACATAATAATTCCAATCCCAAAGAAAGCAGCTGACAGATGTGAAAATTACCGAACTATCAGTTTAATAAGCCACAGCTGCAAAATACTAACTCAAATTATGTACAGACGAATGGAAAAACGGGTAGAAGCAGACCTCGGGGAAGATCAGTTTAGATTGCCTCACGTGTTGGGAACACATCAGGCAATACTGACGCTACAACTTATCTTAGAAAAAGATTAAGGAAAGGCAAACCTAAGTTTCTAGCATTTGTAGACTTAGAGAAAGCTTTTGACAAATTCTAAATGCGGCAGTGGCAAAATACAGGGAGCGAAAGGCTTTTTACAGTTTGTACAGAAACCAGATGGCAGTTACAAGAGTCCAGGGTCCCGAAAGGGAAGCAGTGGTGGGGAAGGGAGTGAGACAGGGTTGTAGCCTCTCCCCGATGCTATTCAATCTATGTATTGAGCAAGCAGTAAAGGAAATGAAAGAAAAATTCGGGGTAGGTATTTAAATCCATGGAGAAGAAATAAAAACTTTGAGGTACGCCGATGACATTGTAATTCTGTCAGAGACGGCAGAGGACTTGAAAGAGCAGTTGAACGGAATGGACAGTGTCTTGAAAAGAGGGTATAATATGAACATCAACAAAAGCAAAACGAGGATAATGGAATGTAGTCGAATTAAGTCGGGTGATGCTGAGGGAATTAGATTAGGAAATGAGACACTTAAAGTAGTAAAGGAGTTTTGCTATTTGGAGAGCAAAATAACTGATGATGGTCGAAGTAGAGAGGATATAAAATGTAGACTGGCAATGACAAGGAAAGCGTTTCTGAAGAAGAGAAATTTGTTAACATCGAATATAGATTTAAGTGTCAGGAAGTCGTTTCTGAAAGTATTTGTATGGAGTGTAGCCATGTATGGACGATAAATGGTTTGGACAAGAAGAGAATAGAAGCTTTCGAAATGTGGTGCTACAGAAGAATTCTGAAGATCAGGTGGATAGATCACGTAACTAATGAGGAGGTATTGAATAGTATTGGGGAGAAGAGAAGTTTGTGGCAAACTTGACTAGAAGAAGGGATCGGTTGGCAGCACATGTTCTGAGGCATCAAGGGATCACCAATTTAGTATTGGAGGGCAGCGTGGAGGGTAAAAATCGTAGAGGGAGACCAAGAAATGAATACACTAAGCAGATTCAGAATGATGTAGGTTGCAGTAGGTACTGGGAGATGAAGAAGCTTGCACAGGACAGAGTAGCATGGAGAGCTGCATCAAACCAGTCTCAGGACTGAAGACCACAACAACAACAACAACAACAACAGTCTCCTTTCAGACTTATACAATTTTCAACGCCGTTCTAATGTGTTGATCCCTTCCGAATAATAGGAGTTCGGCAAGTCTGCAAAATAGCTATTATTTGTGGCAGTCACCTCCTCGTTTGAATAAAATCCTCGTCCCGCCAGCCATTTCTTCAAATTGGGGAACAAATTGTAGTCCGAGGGAGCAAACTCCGCACTACAGCGGGGACGTGAAGCGAGTTGGTATCCTACACCACTGGCCATTAAAATTCCTGCACCAAGAAGAAGTGCAGATGATAAACGGAAATTAATTGGACAAGTATATTATACTAGAACAGGCATGTGATGACATTTTCGCGCAATTTGGGTGCATAGATCCTGAGAAATCGGTACCCAGAACAACCATCTCTGGCCGTAATAACGGCCTTGATACGCCTGGGCATTGAGTCAAACAAGAGCTCAGATGGCGTGTACAGGTACAGCTGCCCATGCAGCTTCAACACGATACCACAGCTCATCGAGAGTAGTGACTGGCGTATTGTGACGAGCCAGTTGCTCGGCCACCATTGACCAGACGTTTCCAGTTGGTGAGAGATCCGGAGAATGTGGTGGTCAGGGCAGCAGTCTAACATTTTCTGTATCCAGGAAGGCCCGTACAGGACCTGCAACATGCGGTCGTGCATTATCCTGCCGAAATGTACGGTTTCGCAGGGATCGAATGAAGGGTAGAACCACGGGTCGTAACACATCTGAAATGTAACGTACACTGTTCAAAGTGCCGTCAATGCGAGCAAGAGGTGACCGAGACGTGTAACCAATGGCACCCCATACCATCACGTCGGGTGATACGCCAGTATGGCGATGACGAATAAACTCTTCCATTGTGCGTTCACCGCAATGTTACCAAACACGGATGCTATCATTATGTTGCTGTAAACAGAACCTGGAATCATCCGAAAAAATGACTTTTTGCCATTCGTGCACCAAGTTTCTTCGTCGAGTACACCATCGCAGGCGCTCCTGTCTGTCATGCAGCGTCGACGGTAACCGCAGCCACGGTCTCCGAGCTGATAGTCCGTGCTGCTGCAAACGTCGTCGAACTGTTCGTGCAGATGGTTGTTGTCTTGCAAACGTCCCCATCTGTTGACTCAGGGATCGAGACGTGGCTGCACGATCCGTTACAGCCGTGCGGATAAGATGCCTGTCATCTCGACTGCTAGTGATACGAGGCCATTGGGATCCAGCACGGCGTTCCGTATTACCCTCCTGAACCCACCGATTCCATATTCTGCTACCAGTCATTGGATCTCGACCAACGAGAGCAGCAATGTCGCGATACGATAATCCGCAATCGCGATAGGCTACAATCCGACCTTTATCAAAGTCGGAAACGTGATGGTACGCGTTTCTCCTCCTTACACGAGACATCACAACAACGTTTCACCAGGTAGCGCCGGTCAACCGCTGTTTGTGTACGCGAAATCGGTTGGAAACTTTCGTCATATCAGCACGTTGTAGGTGTCGCCACCGGCGCCACCCTCGTGTGAATGTTCTGAAAAGCTAATCAATTGCATATCACAGCGTCTTCCTGTCGGTTAAATTTCGCGTCTGTAGCACGTCATCTTCGTGGTGTAGCAATTTTATTGGCCAGTTGTGTACATTCGTTTCACTAGCTGTACCTACCATATTGTGTCACGTGTTATTGGTAGTATTTTTTAAAGAAATGTAATAAGTAATATAGTTTTCGAAATAATGGTGTTAACTATAGCCTTTTAAAAACAGTTTAGTTTCATCTCCGAAAAAATACAGTTGAACCGTTTCGTTTTTACCCCTCAGAGGATTACATTTTACCGCTCATTTGGTAATTACCCCCAGATTGGGAAACACTGGTCTCTCTGCTCGCCTACGAGCAACGAGTCGTAGGTTAACACTCACCCTGTCGAACAAATCCTTAATGTACGCTGTATAAAAATATAAACAATTTGGTGTGACAGTGAGAGGAGTGGCCATGACGATAAGTACCGCTTTCAACTTTCTGGCCGGCCGCTGTGGCCGAGCGGTTCTGGGCGCTTCAGCCCTGAACCGCGCTGCTGCTCCGGACGCATGTTCGAATCCTGCCTCGGGCATGGATGTGTGTGGTGTCCTTAGGTTAGGTTGAAGTAGTTCTAAGTTCTAGGGGACTGATGACAGATGTTACGTCCCACAGTGCTTAGAGCCACTTGAACGTGATTCAACGTTATGTAATAGGCGCTAAGTTTTTTTTAATTGATGATAATTACCTCTTCTCTCTTGTAGTACGATGCGGCGGTAGTCTTCTTGAAGATTATTCCCGTCCATTCCGAAGATTTGACCTAATGGTTCGTGATACGCGTACAGCGGAAGAAGTGTACTTGAAGCTCGTAGAAATGAAACACTTTTCTTCCATGAGCTATCCACTTTTTATTTGTTAGACACACATGGGCCAAGATATGTCCTTACATAAGGCGGACGAGAATAGAAGAGCTGTGTTACGGGCATTAAAACAGGATAGGTGGTGGTGAAAAAAGTTGAAGTGTTTTAAAATTTTTCCGCCACCCTGTCAGATTACATTCAGCTGGCGCCTGTATGAATTAATATATTTTGTTTTTGTATGCAGGTAAACCTTATAGGTACAGAACATAGACACCAAGGCCCTACAATATTGCATGTATAGGATAAGGACAGGAAACTGGATCTACTAGAATTGTTAGAGATTACGAAGCGTAATGGGAAAAATCTAAATATATTAAATAAGCAGGTAAAAAAAAACACGAACTTCTTTTTTACAAAGTTTTATAGATTCGTTATAATATCAGTCTGTGGTTAACTATTTGAATTCAAGCCATAGTGTTGAATTCGAGTGCATCACGAGATTCGAAGGGTGTGCATTATCTTTGATCAGTGGCGAAACTGTCTTTGATTTGTTGATTATGGACACGAAGTGCTTAGTCGCGCTAAATCTGAGTTTCTATCAGAGTGTCCACGAGAATAGCTGTTGCCGTCTCCTCGTACGTCCAAAAAAAGAGCATACCTCGATTAACTTTACTGCGTTTTACCGAGTGGACAAATGATGCTGGACCATGTGAAGGCAAGTGACCAAGAATTTTTATTTATTTTTATCGACTTTATAAGATTCTTGTTCACTAATTGTGACGATGTGGACATGGCCCCTTTGAAACTCTTGGTTTTGCGTTTTGAAAGGTGGCAGAGCCTACATTTTCAGGTTTTTTCTCCGTCCTACGGACACCTAATACGGAAGTGTGTGAATATGTGCAGAGCAGAGCCGCGCAGCCCTCGCTGCCTCAGCCTTACTGTGTACGTACACAGACCTGGCCCGACACAGCACCACCTCCGGTACTCCGCTGATATCTTGATCGAAACGTGCGTGGCCACAGATCCCACACAACGCCCTTATCCATACGAGCCATTCCTTCCGTTGTGCTTAATGCACTGAAACGCCAAAGAAACTCGTGTAGGCAAGCGTATTCAAATACGGACATATGTAAAGAGGCAGAATACGGCGCTGCGATGGGTAACGCCTATGGAAGACAACAAGTGTGTTGGGCAGTTGTTAGATGGGTTACTGTTGCTATATTGGCAGGTTATCAAGATTTAAGTGGGTTTGAACGTGGTGCTATAGACCGCGCACGAGCTTTGGCACTCAACATCTCCGAAGTAGCTATTAAGTGAGGATTTTCCCGTACGACCATTTCACGAGTGTACCGTGAATATCAGGAATCGGGTTATACGTCAGATCTCCGACATCGCTGCGACAGAAATGTAGCCCTTCCGCAGATTGCTGCAGATTTCAGTGTTGGGCCATCAACAAGTGTCAATGTGGGAACCATCGATATCGGCTTTCGGAGCCGAAGGCCCAGTCGTGTACCCTTGGCTGCTCGACACAAAGCCTTACGCCTCGCCTGAGCCCGCTAACGCCGACTTTAGAGTGTTGACGACTGGAAACAAGTTGCCTGATCAGACGAGTCTAGTTTCATGTTGTATCGAGTGGATGGACGTGTACGGATATGCAGACAATCTCATGTATCCACGGACAATGCATGACAGCATGGGACTGTTCAAGCTGGTGGAGTCTACAGCTCGTGGTCGTGCGGTAGCGTTCTCGCTTCCCGCGCCCGGGTTCGATTCCCGGCGGGATCAGGAATTTTCTCTGGCTCGTGATGACTGGGTGTTGTGTGATGTCCTTAGATTAGCTAGGTTTCAGTAGTTCTAAGTTCTAGGGGATTAATGACCGTAGATGTTAAGTCCCATAGTGCTCAGAGCCATTTGAACCAATCAAGCTGGTGGAGGTCCTGTAACGGTGTGGAGCGCGTACAGTAGGAGTGAGATGGGACCGCTCATACATGTAGATACGAGTCTGACAGGCGACGTAAGCATCCTGCCTGATTATCTGCGTCCATTTGTGTCCATTGTACATTCCGACGGACTTGGGAAATTCCAGCAGGACAACGCGGTACCGCATACGTCCAGAATTGCTACAGAGTGACTCCAGGAACACACTGTTCTGAGTTTAAACACATCCGCTGGCCACCAAACTCTCCAGACATGAACATTATTGAGCATATCTGGGATGCCTTGCAACGTGCGGTTCAGATTTCCACCCCTCGTACTCTCACGGATTTATGGACAACCCTGCAGGATTGTCGGTGTCAGTTCCCTCCAGCACTACTCCAGACATTAGTTGAATCCATTCCACGTCGTGTTCCGTCAGTTCAGCGATGTTAGGCACGTGTACCAGTTTCTTTGGCCGTTGAGTGTAGAACTCGCATGTAATTCCAATTTGTCTTAGGCTTTAGGGCGATTGCAGCGTCCTCTTCGCAAGTGACGCAATAGACAGACGGAACCTGTGTAGAGTCACGCTTATCTTATCTCGTGTATCTCTGAAAGCTGCTCTGTGCCGCGGCCAGGGGATTCCCCCAGTAAGTGTCGTGCGGGTTGCCTACGCGACAGGCGGCGACGCTTGTACGGTCGGTGAACAGACCAAGTCATAGGCAGGTATTTGCACTTTCTTTGACAAAGAAATATGATCAGATATTCGTCAAATTTCATGATGGCGGACAAGAAGTTTTTAGTGCGCGCTGCAGTTGCTAGTACTACATTGTGTATGTATTTGGAAGAACAGCGGCGGAAAAAAAGTAAACATACTTGGATTAAGCGTAGAGAGATGTTAAAAGCATTGAGCAAAATTTGTTAAGAGAGCTACATGTGGAGGAAGTAGTCTTGATACATAAATTACTTACGATTCAGAGTGTGTTGCAGTATTTGCTCACTGAAGTGGCTTCATGTTACAAAACAGAATACTCTCTTGAGGCCGGACGGTGTGGCCGAGCGGTTCTAGGCGCTTCAGTCTGGTCGCAGGTTCGAATCCTGCCTCGGGCATGGATGTGTCCTTAGGTTAGTGAGGTTTAAGTAGTTGTAAGTTCTAGGGGACTCATGACCTCAGATGTGATCGTGGGCGTGAAGTCGCCTGCAGCGTATTCCGTGTTCACAGCACTGTGACCCTTGCTCAACCCCAGACAGCTCAGAGCCAATTGAACCATTTGAACTCTCTTGAGGAATGGTATATATGCAAAAGACAGGCAACCGGTGACACACTGATTTATTGATACAGGACAGAGCTCTTCTAGTTTACAATAGAACACTCTAATACCACATTGCATATTAACGAAAACAATTCCAGAAACATGTGAAGCGATCTATAAAGCACTGAAGGGGGAATATGTGGAGGTAAATAAATATTTAGTACAATACGTGGGCAATAAGAACAATTTTTTTATTTTTGAATAATTTAAGTAATGGAATTACTGTTGCAAAGAATGCAACATTAATAAAAAGTACGAAATAGATGGAGCGCCTTTTAACATGTTCCATCCAGAGTACAAAAGTAGACAAAGTAGAATGGAAAGGTAAGAATTTTTTATTTAAGAGTGTGATCACGTCCTCTTTTCCGGCTTGCCGAAAAGCTGCTTGGATGTTTGCAGATGTAGAGGTGGATGGCTGTAGGTGTGATCGTGGGCGTGAAGTCGCCTGCAGCGTATTCCGTGTTCACAGCACTGTGACCCTTGCTCAACCCCTACCCTAGTCGAAGCAAGTTATTTTTTTAAAGAAAGAAAGGATTCGAAGGAACGAACCATCTTTGGAGCCAAGTATACAAACACACAGAACCGTGAAGTAGCTGTAGCGACGCGAGCGCTCCAAGCGGTTGGATTCCACATTGCATTGAACAGAAGGCGAACGACTTCTGCGATCTTCTATTGCGAGGCTCTAGATTTGAACACATTTATTTGACGATAGGCGAGATTTGACGAAGTACCCTATTAGACCGTCAAACTTCTTGGACATTAACATTTGACACATCAACTTTGACCAAGAAGTATGATAGTGTAATACCGGCCATAGCGAAGGACTTGGTAGAGCCACTCAACACAATGGACTGTTTCTTGAAAACGAATTTTAAAATGAACCTCAGCGAAAGCAAACAAGGGTAACGGAAGGTAGTCGCATTAAAGCAGGCGGTGCCGAGGCATTTAGGTTAGGAAACTACACACTAAGAGTTTTGCTGTTTGGGTAGCAAAATAACTGATGTTGGCCGAAGTATGGGAGACATAAAATGATGATTGACAATGGGATCAAAAGCCATTATGAAGAAGGGAACTTTGTCAACATCCAATATAAATTTGTTTCGTGTCAGAACATCTGTCTATTTTAAAATCACATTTTTCATTACCGGTACGAGTTGTGATATATCCAAGCTCAAGGACGACATTATAAAGCTCTCCGCGTGTTTTACTGAACCAGTATGGGTGTTATTTATTGCACTGTTTGACTAACTTGGACAGTATGGAGGCAAATAGCACGGGAATTCTAAGGGGCGTTCAAAAGGAAACGAGCCGGTACCTGTATGTTAGATGTACTGACCCTGGCTGTTGGGACACCTGTCCCACTGGGACACAAGGCGGGGAATGGCTGACTCATAAAACTGCCGGGGCTGCGCACGTACAGGTGGCCGGCGTCGTCGACACGAGTGCAGGGAAGGTCGTGCTGGCGTTCTTCTTTGACCGAGACAGCCCCCTTCTGATTCACTTCCTGCAGCACAGGACCTCAGTGAATGTCCACCGTTACTCGCAAACCTTGACCACCCTTCGCCAAGCGACCAAATCAAAACGACGAGGCAGTCTCACCCGTGGGGTCATTCTGCTCCACGCCAACGCGAAGCCTCGTACGGCCAACACAGTGGCGGCACTCCTGCAGAAACTCAAGTGGGAGGTTGTCGGCCACCCTCCGTACAGCCCGGACCTCTCCCGCTCTAGATTTCGCCATTTTTGGTACCCTTAGAAAGGCTCTGAGGGGCACACGATTCACTTCGGACGACTTTCGGCTGTACGTGCGGAACTGGTTAACATCGCAGTCCTGGGAGTTTCATGAGGCAGCCATTCACCGCCTTGGGCTACAGTGGGGCAAGTGTCTCAACAGCCAGGGTCGATACTTCTCACGTGCAGGTACTGGTTTCTGGAATTATGCCTCCGGCTCGTTTCCTTTTGAACGCCCCTCCTACAAACTGTAATGAAATTTCTGGTACGTGTTGACATCGTATTGTTTGCAGCGTGCTGCTTTCACAACTTCAGGATGTATGTTCGAATTCGGACGATCATAAAATCCTCACGCCTCTCGAATCTTTCAAACTCAGTATTTATGAGTAGGGTCCGCCTTTAGCAAAACAGTTTTTTTTTGTTCCAGACATGTTTCACTGTCATGGCCTGTGTGGCTGGTCCCGGCGGAGGTTCGAGTCTTCCCTCGGGCATGGGTGTGTGTGTTTGTCCTTAGGATAATTTAGGTTAAGTAATGTGTAAGCTTAGGGACTGATGACCTTAGCAGTCAAGTCCCACAAGATTTCACACACATTTTTTGAACATGTTTCACTGCAGTTGCAGGCGAACCCCACCCAAAAACATATGTTATTGTTCAAGCAAACACAGACAAAAGAGCTGAAACATCAACATGATTATCTTTTAAACTCTGTTTTTGTGTTCAAATATGTTGTCTATATTATTTTGTCAAATAATAGGAGTTTATTCATTTTTAATGTCTCTTTTCAACGTATTAAGCTCTTGTCAGTTTGTTGAGGCCTCTCTAATAATGTCCGGAAGTTTCTCAATGCGTGTTTTAATGATGGTGGTGGTGTTTAGTTCGCGGGGCGCTCAAGTGCGCTGTTATCAGCGCCCGTACACACTCCCAATCTTTATATCGTCCACTCTTGCCACGTTCACGAATGATGATGAAATGATGAGGGCAACACAAACACCCACTTGCCTGGCAGAGAAAATCACCAACCCGGCCGGGAATCGAACCCGGGACCCCGTGATCCGGAGTCAGCAACGCTAACCACTACACCGCGAGCTGCGGACGCGTGTTTTGAGAGCCCGCTGGTGAAATTAAAGCCGTCCTCCCACGGGACGTGAAAGCGACCGTGGACGAGGAGCTGCCGGCGTCACATCGCGGAATTCCACGGAACGTGAGACAAGGAATCTGACACGAGGCACGTGACCAGCGAAATGCGCCATCGTTCTACGTCACAAGCAGAACATACGAGCGGCCATGCTGTGTGTATTTGGTGGGTTTTGTTTCTGGTACGAATATACGCCGTTTCAAAGCGTCAACAAATACAGTTTTTGTCGAAACCGTGCCGTTTTAGCTACAATTCGAATACTAAAATGACAGGAAACCACACACCGGTAGTTAAAGACTTCCTGCCGGTGATGATTTCAGTGTAATAACTTGTGTGCTGGGAAAATATAAATTTCATTGCTAAGACACAACGATGATCTCTCAAACGTAGGCTTTTTGCTACAGTTTGCGTGTTAAATATCAAATAATGATATTTATAGATACAGTCTGCAGACTGCATGTGTAGTATCAGGAGGTACGGCAGCTGCGTAGAAACTGTATTGCAACTTATTGCGCCGTGAGGGGTGAACTGCAGAGATAAAGGAAGCGGGGTTTGAATGCACCTCCTTAAAAAGATTTTGGGACATTATATAAAAGTATTATCTCAAAAGTCGAAGTTATTTATTATTAATAATAAAGGCCAACGACTGGAATATTTCCGCAGTGGTCAGTGTCGCCTGGTATCTTATTGGAGAATGTTTACTATTCTTTCGTTAGTGTGTTTTTGGAGCTTAAGTCTTGACAAGCATTCTGGTAAAAGTGAAAATGATTCAGTCTGCCTACGCAAGAAAAACAATCTCGCGACGTTAAGCGTCTGCAACTACGTTCGCCTAAAGTGTGCACTAGACACCACAAAAATACAGTTTCGGTACTGCAAAATATCCCCCATAAATCAGTAATGCTATTCAGCATCTTTCACTTTTACACCAGCACAAACTGAGGATTATATTTTTTACCTTAAGCCGTGAGCCAAGCAGTTATCGATTCTGGACTTTTATACTTACACCAGTTCTATACGTTCTGTAGAAAGAAATATTTGTGATAGGCATATCTCAGAACTTACGTGGAATGGTGATGTAACTGTCTGTGCGCCTTAGGTTGCACTATTTCATAAGTAATTACTGAGAAATAAACCTTCCGCGTAATGGCGGACAACAAGGAGAGCAGCGGTGTTACGTGTGTCTCCGCAACAGCGTGTGTTAAAAATGCTGAAAACTCAGCAATGTTGCAAAAGGGAATTAAATTTCCATAAATGAAAACATATTATAACATTTACTGCTCAGTCAGTCAGAATAAACCAAACAGACGTGAGTACAGCAATTCGCTATTACTGTCAACGACCACGTCAGATCCGTAGCAAGCGAAGAAAATGACAAGACAATAGCAAGAAACAGCAAAACGAACAGAACCACCCCCCCCCCCCATCGATTATCTTATCGCACGATTATGTATATTAAATGATAGCAGCCAGCTTCTCCCTTACACGTTGTTGTCTTTAGCAGTCACAAAAGAAATATTTACTAAATGTGCGTGTTTACAGATTTCAACACTGTTCCCACACTGATCATCCAGAACATTATGACCGCCTAGCTAAGAGCCGGTAAGTCCACCTCGCACGCGCACATACACCACTCGATCGTACTCCTGGCCTTGTGACATTGCGCATTATCTTGCTGAAAAATGCCACTGCCATCGGGGAAACGTGGTGGCCACGAAGTGAGGGGGGGGGGGGAGGGGGTGTACGTGGCCTGCGACCAGCGTACGGCACTCCTTGGCCGCCGCGGTTCCTTGCACCATCTCCACTGCACCCACGGATGGCCGCGTGGATGTACCCCAGAGCACAATGGAGCCGAGCGGTGCCGCGATGCGTAAGTCGATGTTTACGCTTGTTTGACCGAATGTGAAGAACCTTGTGAGCCTGTTCAGCGTGACGAACTGGTACAAGTCCTAGGCGAGCTGGGACTAGCTCGGCAGCTGCACCGCAACCAAAGTGCTCTTCTTGTACTCATGGTCAGCTGTCAGGAGTACAGGGTGAGAACAAAGTCTTGCCCTCATTACAGCAATTTATTACAGAGTAACCGTTTGACATAATAATTTACATTGGACGCCGTTTCATACGTTAGTGTTACTAGTTATTTTTAAGACCATTTCCGTCCATAAACCTCAACGTGTGCTCCCTTCCCAGCTCGGAGAATGTCGAGGCGGTGTTCCCCGGTAGCGTGCACCCTAGCCTTCAGTTCGTCGACGTCACCAACTGGTGTGACTAAGACTCGATATAACACCAGAAAAAAAGTCGAGGGGCGTAATATCTGGAGAGGCCAGGGTGTTGAACCGTTCCTTCCGATCCACGGATCTGGACATTACTCCCCTCTCCAGACATTACGAGCCGTGACTTTTTTTCCTAGGGCTATATCAAGGACAGAGTCTTCGTCACTCCAGTTGGTGACGTCGACGAACTGAAGGCTAGGGTACAAGGTGCCGTGGGTACTGTGACAGAACACATGTTACGAAACACCCGGTGGGAACTGGAATACCGCCTCGACATTCTCCGAGCTACCGAGGGAGCACACGCTGAGGTTTTCTAACGTAAGTGGCCTTGAAAAAAACTAGTAACACTAAACTATGAAACGGCTCAAATGTAAACTATTATGTCAAACGGTTATTCCGTAATAAATTCCTACCATCAGGGCAAGACTTCGTGCTCACCCTGTAATGTTGATTATCAAGCAAGTTCGACAGGGCTGTTTTCTCTCCTGATTAGCTTCAAACATCTGTTTTCCGAGATGCTCTTGATGAGAAGTATCGAGCAGTGATGGTTAATCCTTTTCCAACCAATATGAAAAAATATTATTTTAATTTTCTCCCAGGATAATCTGTATTATTATTGTGGGGAAGGAATACAAGAAAAAACTGGCAAAAATAAGCAAGCAGTTGTTTTAAGCAGGTTGTTTCACTTCGGAATATAATTGTAATTCTTCTCACAGAATTGATCTTTATTTTCAAAGTAAGCAACGAATACAAGAAGAAATTGGCAAAAAGTAAAGTCAGTTGTTGTTACGACTTAGTTTCACCTTGGAACCACTGCGACATAAACGTCGCTCGATTTCGTGTGAGAGATGCATTTCAAAGCAATGTCGCCTTTTTCCTACTCAGAACCCCAAATGTCGAAACTCCCATCAACTGCAATTTCACCAGTCAATACGTATCACTTGCAAATATTAGAAAGCTGCCTTTCCTCATATTTATAACATTTGCATCAGGAGAACTACAGATTGTGTGATGTTGTTGTTATTGTTGTTGTTCTAATCTTCAGAAATGGTTCAAATGCCTCTGAGCACTATGGCACTCAACTGCTCTGGTCATTAGTCCCCTAGAACTTAGACCTACTTAAACCTAACTAACCTAAGGACATCTCAGACATCCATACCCGAGGCAGGATTCGAACCTGCGACCGTAGCAGTCGCACGGTTCCTGTCCTAATCTTCAATCCAGAGACTGGTTTGATGCAGCTCTGCATGCTACTCTATCATGTGCAAGCTGCTTCATCTCCCAGTATCTACTGCAGCATACATCCTTCTGAATCTGCTTAGTGTATTTATCTCTTGGTCTCCCTCTACCATTTTTACCCTCCACGCTGCCTTCCAATGCTAAATTGGTGATCCCTTGATGTCTCAGAACTTGTCCTGCCAGCCGATCCCTTCTTCTGGGCAAGTTGTGCCACAAACTTCTCTTCTCCCCAATTCTATTCAACACCTCATTAGTTATGTGATCTACCCATCTAATCTTCAGCATTCTTCTGTAGCACCACATTTCGAAAGCTTCTGTTCTCCTGCTGTCCGAATTATTTATCGTCCATGTTTCACTTTCATACATGGCTACACTCCATACAAATACTTTCAGAAACGACTTCCTGACACTTAAATCTATACTCGATGTCAACAAATTTCTCTTCTTGAGAGACGCTTTCCTTGCCATTGCCAGTCTACATTTTATATCTTCTCTACTTCGACCGTCATCAGTTATTTTGCTCCCCAAATAGCAAAATTCATCTACTACTTTAAGCGTCTCATTTCCTAATCTAATTCCCTCAGCATCAAAGGACTTAATTCGACTACACTCCATTATCCTCGTTTTGCTTTTGTTGATGTTCATCTTATACCCTCCTTTCAACACACTGTCCATTTCGTTCAACTGGTCTTCCAAGTCCTTTGCTGTCTCTCACAGAATTACAATGTCATCGGCGAACCTCAAAGTTTTAATTTCTTCTCCATGGATTTTAATTCCTACTCCCAATTTTTGTTTTGTTCCCGTTACTGCTTGCCCAATGTACATACTGAATAACATCGGAGATAGGTTATCGAGAAAATTTAGCGAATCAGCGTTCGAAGGTGACTGCATAACGGTTCTACGGCCGCCAACATACACTGCGCGTAACCTACGAGAAATTAGGGCTCATACGGAGGTGTGCAGACA
Organism: Schistocerca gregaria; assembly: GCF_023897955.1. Classification (NCBI taxonomy): domain Eukaryota; kingdom Metazoa; phylum Arthropoda; class Insecta; order Orthoptera; family Acrididae; genus Schistocerca; species Schistocerca gregaria. Next base: position 143,526,234 of record NC_064930.1, on the reverse strand, counting down.
GTCGTTTTTGCTTCGGTCGGTGTGGGGAGGGAATGAAGAGCAGTTCTTCTAGAGGTACCCTGGAGCACAAACGACGGTGGCTTACGTGGTATCCATGAAGATGTAGGATAGTAGTATTATTTTATTAGATTTTATCACGTGCTTCGACACATTAAATCAAATAAAATTTGCTTGTGACTTAAGTTCAACAGCTCCACCATTGATGTCGTAGCAAATGGCTGAGTGACGTATGCGCCTTGGTGCAGGCACTGAATACGTTCGCTTTTCCTTGTCAAAGCTGAGGAACACCCAGTGGCCCGCAGTGCCAGCCGAACGGACGAGATGTGGGGTAGCCTAGTAGTCGGTGGAGGAGTTCGCTTCCAAAGGCAGAGGCCCGAGTTTTCGACTCGGAGCTTTTCTCCGCCGAAGAAGTCCGGTAATTTGCGTCGCTGTAGCCGCGAAGTGTTTCTGCCTACTTCTACATCTACATCCACACTCGGCAAGCCACGTGACGGTGTGTGGCGGAGGGTACCTCGACTACCTCCATCGGTTCCCCCTTCTATTGCAGTCTCGTATCGTTCGTGCCTAGTGTCGCCGGAGAGCCCGGTTCCGTGTCGCGGGTGTTTCTGAACGACCGCCGTCCCCGCTGGGAGACCGCTTAAGTCGCGAGCGAACGTCGCCTGTTCGTTTCGTCGCCGGACGAGCGTGGAGTCGTTTTGCGGCGGCTGCGCTGCGCTGCGCTGCTTATCTCGGCCGCTCCTCTGCCTGCCCGCCGTGCAAACACCGCGCGCTCTCTATTTGCTGTCTGGCCGCTTTCCAGGGAAACGCACGCTCCCCAGATACGTGCTGCGCGCCACCGCCACCGCCATTCTCGCGCAGTGCGGGGCTACCACACTGGACTCTCACTCGGGAGGATGACGGTTCAAACCCGCGTCCGGCCATCCCGATCAAGTTTTCCGCCATTTCCCTAAACCGCTTCGTGGAACTCTCTTGTTGGAACCCTTTGAAAGGGCACGGCCGACTTCCCTCCCCATCGTCCCATAATCCGACGGGATCGATGTTTGGTTCGCTCCGCTGAAATCAACCAACCCAAGCAGCCATCCAACTAACCAAACTCCCCTTCGGGAAACTGACAGAGCCCGCGGTCAAAACTCGAAAACTGATGACCCCGGGGTTACGAGTTAGCCGACGTTCTGTGGCAGCGCTAGCAGCGGTCGCCCTCAGTTACGTGTTGGACATATTCCCGTCTCCGTATATCCATAACTGAAACGGACAACTTTGGACGTCAGCTAGTATAATATACGTTAAAAGTGACCAAATTCCTCCAGCTGTATTAAGGTGAGGCTTTTATTGGCAACCGCTTTCGATGTTGTTACCGTACCATCTTCAGGCCCATACTTGCTGACAGTGTTGGTCACTGGTGAGGTAGGCGTGTTTCTCTCTCACCACTGACTACTACTGTCGGCAAGTATGGGTCTGAAGATGATGGTGTAACAACATCGAAACCGGTTGCCAATAAAACCCACACCTTAATAAAGCTGGAGGAATTTGGTCACTTTTAACATATGTTCCCACCTCTGTCGTCCTCTACACTTTTTGCCCTCTGCGGCTCCCTCTAGTACTCTGCAAGTTATTCCCTGGTCTCCTAACACGCGTTCTGTCCCTTCTTGTTTTGTTTTTCACATAGCGTGCGCATTAATGAGACCGACAAACTCCAGCGACGGATTCCGAGTGAAAATGGAGGAACGAGGGTCCTACGAATACGTCTCCGCAAATGGACGGAGTGCGTCGGACGGCAACAAATCGTCCCGGAGGACAGTGCAGAGCTGCATCGCCTCCACGTCACAACACATGTTCAAAGTGGCCTCTGTCGGGTGCAGTGTACGCATTCTGGATGGCGCCACGTTTGGGCCTCTCTCCGAATAGCGTCACAGCCGTCGTGAACACTCTTCCAAAGAGTCTGCACACCAGAAAGTGGTTTACGTGCATAACTCTTTTCACGGGTATAAATCCACTGCGTTTAATTTCTGTGATCTATCTGGCGTCCATGGAAGATTTTGAGGCGTCGGCGAAGTAATGCGCAACCGTGGAAGTGCTCCGTCATGCAGCCACAGGCAAGCTCTCAACGAGTCCAGACAAGAGTATCCCGCAGGAAGTGCAGGTGCGTTGCTCAGTCGAGGTACCGTGGAATAACAACAGGTAGAAATGAGTGGTCACCAAGAAACGCTGGCCACACGTTGATGCCCAGCCGACGCTGATGGGTATGGTCTGTAGCCGACAGATGACGATTACTCAGATTGTGCTGATGCCACTTCTGGTAAGACAGCTTCATCAGTAAAGAGGATTGATGACAGAAATCCCATAATTGTTATAGTCTGGGGCAATAACCATCGACAAAATCTTTTCCGTAGAGCGCTGCTGATAATCCTTGCACTCGCCCAAGGTGATTGATGATGATGATGATTGGTTTGTGGGGCGCTCAACTTCGATGTGATCACCGCCCGTACAAATTCCCAACCTTTGCTCAGTCCAGTCTCGCCACGTTCATGAATGATGATGAAATGATGAGGACAACACGAGCACCCAGTCATCTCGAGGCAGGTGAAAAAAAAATCCCTGACCGCGCCGGGAATCGAACCCGGGAGCCCGTGGTCGGGAAGCGAGACCACGAGCTGCGGACGCAGGTGATAGTAGCGCTTGTGACGCAGCATACACACAACCGTACTTTGGCTTGCACCACGTTGGCGGGCCACTTGCCCGCAGCTTGTACCGGGCTCGTCTCAACATCCTGTCCAACTCGGTCCTCGATACCTGGTATACGAACACTCCGCCGCCTCCCTGCGCCTTCGTCTGGCTGAAAGGACCCACGGCCACACAGACGCCCAAGAAGGGCTCGAAATGTTGTGTGGCGTGGTTGGTGTCTATGAAAGTACTCGTTTTGGTGAAGCCGCACTGCGTCTCGTCCGTTTCCAGCTCGCCTTGTTCCGACACGAATACCGGTCCATTTTGCTGCTTACACTACGCTGCCTCAGTCACACAACCTGCAACACACGGCACTTTTCACGGGAACCTGCCATTCGTCAGCGCCATCTACCGTGGCAACGATGCATTTCTGGACACATGTCCAAAGGAGCTTTCTTCCCCCATTGCCAATGAGGTATTTGTCTCTGCAATTTGTCCATTTTACACAACTGGCCATTAAAATTGCCACACCAAGAAGAAATGCAGATGATAAGTGGGTATTCTTTGCACAAATATATTATACTAGAACAGACATGTGATTACATTTTCACGCAATTTGGGTGCATAGATCCTGAGAAATCACTACCCAGAGGAATCACTTCTGGCCGTAATAACGGCCTCGATACGCCTGGGCATTGAGTCAAACAGAGCTCGGATGGCTTGTACAGGTACAGCTGCCCGTGCAGCTTCAACACGATACCACAGTTCATCGAGACTAGCGTTTGGCGTATTGTGACGAGCCAGTTGCTCGGCCACCATTGACCAGACGTTTTCAATTGGTGAGAGATCTGGAGAATGTGCTGGCCAGGGTAGCAGTCGAACATTTTCTGTATCCAGAAAGGCCCGTACAGGACCTCCAACATGCGGTCGTGGATTATCCTGCTGAAATGAACCATTTCGCAGCGAGCGAATGGGGGGTAGAGCCACGGGTCGTAACACATCTGAAATGTAGCTGTAAACAGAACCTGGACTCATCCGAAAAAATGTTTTGCCATTCGTGCACCCAGGTTCGTCGTCGAGTACACCATCGCAGACGCTCCTGTCTGTGATGCAGCGTAAATGGTAACCGCAGCCACGGTCTCCGAGCTGATAGTCCGTGCTGCTGCAGACGTCGTCGAACTGTTCGTGCAGATGGTTGTTGTCTTGCAAACGTCCCGATCTGTTGGCTCAGAGATCGAGACGTGGCTGCACGATCCGTTACAGCCGTGCGGATAAGATGCCTGTCATCCCGACTGCTGGTGATACGAGGCCGTTGGGATTCAGCACGGCGTTCCGTATTACCCTCCTGAATCCACCGATTCCATATTCATCTAACAGTCATCTGATCTCGTCCAACGCGAGCAGCAATGTCACGCTAAGATAAACCGCAATCGCGATAGGCTACAATCCGACCTTTTATCAAAGTCGGAAACGTGATGGTACGCATTTCTCCTCCTTACAAGAGGCATCACAACAACGTTTCACCAGGCAACGCCGGTCAACTGCTGTTTGTGTATGAAAAAGTCGGTTGGAAACTTTCCTCATGGCAGCACGTTCTAGATTTCGCGACCGGCGCCAACCTTGCGTGAATGCTCTGAAGAGCTAATCATCTGCATGTCACAGCATCTTCTTCCTGTCGGTTAAATTTCACATGTGTAGCACGTCATCTTCATGGTGTAGCAATTTCAATGACCAGTAGTGTATTAATGTTCACCCCCATATATTTTTCTTCCTTAATTGATTCTGCAGAGAACCATCTTCTTTCTTACGTTACACGTCCATTTAATATTCACAAACCTCCTATTACACAAGCCCAAGAGCGTTGCCTCATTCGTAAAACCGGTTCCCATCTAGATCACCAAGTCTGGCTTTGCTAGCACTTGGATGGAATCGGCGTCCAGGTCTGCCGAACGCGTCTGGGGAACAGGGTGTACTCAGCCCTTGTGAGATCAAGTAATGAAAATGGCTCTGAGCACTATGGGACTCAACATCTGAGGTCATCAGTCCCGTAGATCTTAGAACTACTTTAACCTAACTAACCTAAGGACATCACACACATCCATGCCCGAGGCAGGATTCGAACCTGCGACCGTAGCGGTCGCGCGGTTCCGGACTGAAGCGCCTGGAACCGGTCGGCTACACCGGCCGGCCCAACTGAAGAGCTTGACTGAGAAGTAGTGGCTCCGATCACGAAAATCCTCAGCAGATGGAAGAGTGTCGTGCTGACCACAGGCCCAAATCGGCATCCAGCGACGCCTGTCGGCTGAGAACGACACTCCAGTCGCTCGGTACTGACGGGCTCTGCGAGGCCTGTGCGCACGGCTGGAGGGTTTTCATGGCATCACTCCTCGCGTGCTCCCATTCTCTTCTTTTGCCTCTTATCTCACAGCCCACGATTCACTGTCGTACAGCGCTCTCTTGCTGAGGTAGATTCTCAGAAATTTCTTCCTCAGATTAAGGCCGATGCTCGAAAAAGCGAATCGCTTCTGGCCAGGAATACCCGCTTTGGCTCTGCTGGTCTGCTTTTCATATGATCCTTTCTTCATCCTTCCTGCGTTACGTCCCTTCCAGGGTAGCAGAATTCCATAATTTTGTCTTCTTCCTGCTAATCGTATTTCGGCCCTCAACATTACTTCCGTTTCCTCTCATTCCCCTGAAACCACGGCCAGTGGTCGTTAGGCTGATCACCCCATTCACCACACACTGTAGACCTCCATGTCTCTCACAGGAGATTCGTCGTCAGCGAATCGTATAACGTCTTGTCGACCTCTGTTCACGAGTCTGGGTATTTTGATATTGGCATCTCAATATGTATATTCCTTATTGTCGTTTCTTGATGCTAATATTAGCTAATCAGCTTTCACTCGTTTAATACCCGGTAGAAATCAAACCTACATTTGGATCAGACTTCCTTAACTCCTGTGCAACAAGTTGTGCAGTATACTGCTGCATCCATTTCCAATAAGCTGCCACTCGGATTCAAAAATATTAGCAATAATCCAGGCGCTTTCAAATTGAAACTGAAAAGTTTCGCCATGAGTCACACCTATTCTGTCGAAGAGTTCCTTGAAAAATTAAGCTGATTCTTATCATATTGCTGATAACGGTTACTTAAAACTTATGGACTGACATTTCTCGGGTTGATGAACATTTATCTTTATCTGTTATTACTTTTATGTTGTAATTTCATGTACTGACACGTTCCGTGACCTTGGAGATTTGCTTCGTAATTTGGTCCTACAGAACTTGATGTGTACATAAAAAATAAAAAGGTATGCTTTCGCCCTGAATAATTAGCCGGACTGGAGGTTTATGATAAAGCGCTTGGTTAGAATCCTCGATAAGTCGTGGGATCGAATCCCATGCCAGAGTGGCCGAGCGGTTCTAGGCGCTACAGTCTGGAACCGCGCTAGCGCTACGGTTGCAGGTTCGAATCGTGCCTCGGTCATGGATGTGTGTGATGTCCTTAGGTTAGTTAGGTTTAAGTAGTTCTAGGGGACTAATGACCTCAGATGTTAAGTCCCTTAGTGCTCAGAGCCATTTGAACCATTTTCGAATCCCAGACCAAGGACGCAAATTTTTCAGTCTGCCTTCGTATCTAAATGACGTGTAAACTCTTTTCATGGACGAATTAGCCTGTAGTGTAGCCTTGTACAGAAGTGAAATGTAGGACGATAAGCGTTCAAACTGGAAGAGAATGCGAGCGTTTTTAATATCGTACTACAGGAGCACGATGGAGATTAGAAGGGTAGAGCCGATAAGTAATAAAGAAGCATTGAATCGAATTGGGGAGAAAAGAAACTCGCCGCACAACTTAACTAGAAGAAGGGTTTGCTGGATTGGACATGTCCTGCAGCACCAACGGATCACCAGTTTAGTATTGCAGGGGTAGTATATGTAGAGTGAGAACAAGGCTTCAGTACAGATAGCACGTTCAAGTGGGTGTAGGCTGCATTAGTTATTCGGAGATGAAGAGACTTGCACGGGATAGGGTAGCGTGTAACACAAGCCGTGCGACTGAAGCCCACTCAACATTGTGTGTATAGTAATGGCGGAAGTGGCTCGGGCGACCGCCGGCTCGTCTCGGCCTCTGGGCCGGCCAGCTGCAGCTCAGCTCAGCTCGGCCTCAGCTGTGGTCAGCTCAGCCTCCCCGCCCTTGGCCTGGAGACGGCGGCGCGGGTCAAGGACGTCCGCACACTCCGGCGGTTGCTGCCAGACTGGCCGCCGCAGACAGAAGAAGATCGGCCGCGGGAGCGCTGGGTAGGGGCGTGTCGTCCGTTCGGACGCGCTCGGCTCTTTCCGCCTGACGTCACGCCGCTCCGAACGGCCGAGTGCCTGAGACCTTACGCTAGTCGCAGCCGCACGCGCTGCCTGGATTTCTCTCGGAAGAGGATGTCGCGGTCTCCCGTCGGAAGACTCGTTCGGTGCAGGGCTCCCCGCTCCTCTGTCGGGTGCAACTCTTCATCACCGGCTAACTTGTGCAGTCCACATCCACCTGAACCTCCTCCCCCCCCCCCCCCCCCGTGCAAATTTCCCCCTCCGCCGCTGCACTCTCTTCCCTCTATTACCAAACTGACGTTTAATTGATGCCTCAGGATGTGCTTCGTCAACCGAGCCCTTCTTTTAGTCAACTTATGCTATAATTTTTCCCCGAACTGAAACACTAACTCATTATTTGCTCTCAACTCACCCAACTTCAGCATGTTTCTGTATCATGCTTCAAGTGTCTATTCGCATCTTCTCTGAACTCCTTATTGCCCACGTTTCACTCCGATACGAAGTTACATTTGAACCGTGAATTTACTTTCTAAACCTTTTCTTAAGAATTTACTTTATTTACTAGGGATTCATTAAGAACAGTAACACATCTAATCACACTATGTGAGCGTGGAAGTAGTTGCCACTGGGTAACTGATGAAAACAAATTAAATTTCTTTCATCAAATGGAAATTTTATTCGTAAAAACCCTTTTCTTTAAAAAACAGGTTTAAAATTATAATCAGAAAGCACCCTCTAAATATGAAGTTACAATTTATTCATAGGCAGAAAGAACAAATTTTGACAGTATGAGCTTTCGGGCTTAGAACCCTGCCACTCCCATTTGACACGGCCGTAGTGACGACCGCTCACAACAACCTCTGAAAACTACACTGGTGCAAATCTGCAACACACCAGATTACTTTCAACTAAAAATTTTAACAACTCACATAAGAACATAAACTATGCACCCCGTGGTACGAAACACTAACATTAAAAAAATTAACTTGCCACCGAAGGTCCAACTTTTTTTTTTTTAACTCTTACGGTGGAAGGGTGGCAACTTAATATACTAAAATGGTCATTTAAATAAAAACCCATGAAATGCAGCCTCTGCCTCGTGATGACTGCGTGTTGTGTGATGTCCTTAGGTTGGTTTGGTTTAAGTAGTTCCAAGTTCTAGGGGACTGATGACCTCAGAAGTTAAGTCGCATAGTGCTCAGAGCCATTTGAACCATTTTTGAACCCACGAAATGTAGTCATACAAAAAATAAACAAACGTGCTCTACATTACACATATACCGCTTCTCAGGATGATAAGCAAGATAAAAACATTTGACGAATTCGACCGTTACACTTCAAGCAATAAATACGTTAACACCGAATCCGACAAAGACGACAGAGGCAGCTACTAACGTACGGTAGATTGATAGGGAGATTACCGAACAACCCGAACCGCAGGTTGCTCTAACCCGCCCCTACCCCACAAGGCAAAAACGGATCACCGAATTTATAAACAACCACCTTCCCGCGGGTGGGCGAACCCCAAAGCAAAACGGCTGGTGACCTCACCAAGAAAACAAATAGAATTTAACAAGATTAAATCAAACAAGGTATCAGCAACCACTTGTAATAAAGTGCGATTTCCCGAGAAGACCTGGCGCAGCACCCCCAAATGCTCTCCCCACCCGTCCGCTGCAAACCGCTTCAACGAACGCAGGAAGGAGGGAAGGAGCGCCGATCTCCCTCCTCACGGCGTCGCAGCTCGCGCCGGCCAGACTGACGTCGCGGGTTGACTGCTGCTGCCCTCGTGTCGGCCTGAAGCCACCACCCCTCGCTACACGGCGCGGCCCACTGGACTCACGTGGCGACCTCACACGAGCCGACGCTCAAGGCGGACAAGTCATCTGGTGTCTCAGAGCGCGACCGGCCAACCGATCGATCCAACCGCCAATGCCCACTGACTGAGCAAGCTTGAGCAGACTGGCGGCCTAATGCACAGACTCAGACACAGACACAGGAACTAAGCCCCGACCGGGAAAGACTCTCATTTCGCCGGCTTCGGAAGTTGATCCAAACGACAAACAGACACTAACTGCCTAACAAATGCGGACGAGAGACCCACCCTGACGAGCCCATAGCGCCCCTTGAATGCACGTGAACAGCCAACCTCCCCCCTCTCCCACCAGAGGGAGACACCAAAGCTGCGACTGCCATGGCGGCGCCACCGCCAGAAACGGAGGGCGACTGCTTCACACTCCGCGCTGCGGCGCGCTCTTCAAAACAGCAACTTTTACCACGGCTCAACATACCCTACAAATACCTCCATGGAAGGCTTCTTAAATTGTTGGTAATTCGCAATAGTCTGTGTCAGCGTCGAGAATCACGATGTGCTCCCCTACACAATGTGCTCTCTTACCCGCTCCACGGCAAGCTGCGCTTTCAGCGCAGGCTGACAAGTCGTGACAATTCGCTGCGCTGAATCAGGCACTCCACTTTCAAATACGCCCGGCTCCGTTTCGATGTCGCCACACGCATTGGCCACTCGCTGCTGCAACCCCTGCATATGGTCGATGGTACACTACTGGCCATTAAACATGTTACACTACGACTTGCTACAGACGCGAAATTAACCGACAGGGGGAAGATGCTGTGATATGCAAATGAGTAGGTTTTCAGAGCATTCACACGAGGTTGGCACCGTTGGCGACAACTACAACGTGCTGACGTGAGGAAAGTTTCCAACCGATTTCTCATAGGCAAACAGCAGTTGACCGTCATTGCCTGGTGAAAAGTTGTTGTGATGCCTCATGTAAGGAGGAGAAATGCGTACCATCACGTTTCCGACTTTGATAAAGGTCGGACTGTAGCCTATCGCGTTTGCCGTTTATCGTATCGCGACATTGCTGCTCGCGTTGGTCGAGATCCATCCAGTGACTGTTAGCAGAATATGGAGTCGTTGGGTTCAGGAGGGCAATGCGGAAAGCCGTGCTGGATCCCAATGGCCTCGTATCACTAGCAGTCGAGATGACAGGCATCTTATCCGCACGGCTGTAACGGATCGTGCAGCCACGTCTCGATCCCTGAGTCAACAGATGGAGACGTTTGCAAGACGACAACCATCTGCACGAACAGTTCGACGACGTTTGCAGCAGCACCGACTATCAGCTCGGAGACCAAGGCTGCGGTTACCCTTGACGCTTGACGCTGCATCACAGACAGGAGCGCCTGCTATGGTGTACTCGACGAAGAAACTGGGTGCACGAATGGCAAAAAGTCATTTTTTCGGATGATTCCAGGTTCTGTTTACAGCAACATAATGATAGCATCCGTGTTTGGTAACATCGCGGTGAACGCACAATGGAAGAGTTTATTCGTCATCGCCATACTGGCGTATCACCCGACGTGATGGTATGGGGTGCCATTGGTTACACGTCTCGGTCACCTCTTGCTCGCATTGACGGCACTTTGAACAGTGGACGTTACATTTCAGATGTGTAACGACCCGTGGTTCTACCCTTCATTCGATCCCTGCGAAACCGTACATTTCGGCAGGATAATGCACGACCGCATGTTGCAGGTCCTGTACGGGCCTTCCTGGATACAGAAAATGTTAGACTGCTGCCCTGACCACCACATTCTCCGGATCTCTCACCAACTGGAAACGTCTCGTCAATGGTGACCGAGCAACTGGCTCGTCACAATACGCCAGTCACTACTCTCGATGAACTGTGGTATCGTGTTGAAGCTGCACGGGCAGCTGTACCTGTACACGCCATCCGAGCTCTGTTTGACTCAATGCCCAGGCGTATCGAGGCCGTTATTACGGCCAGAGGTGGTTGTTTTGGGTACTGATTTCTCAGGATCTATGCACCCAAATTGCGTGAAAATGTAATCACATGTCAGTTCTAGTATAATATATTTGTGCAAAGAATACCCGTTTGTCATCTGCATTTCTTCTTGGTGTAACAATTTTAATGGCCAGTACTGTATATGGTCCGCGCAGAGAGACGTCGAACGGAACAGGCCAAGCTGCTGCGCATCCTTCACCAAAGAATGTTGGGACAAGGCACCACCGTGTTCTCCGTAGAGAGTCGGAGTGGTGCGCTGTCATCATCCTTTCATTGATTTGTGGGGCTATGAGGCATAAAATGTTTTATAATGGTTTGAAATCATCTGTGAGGATTGTTGGAAGTCGCCATGTGCCCTCGTTCCGAAATATTGGATGAAGCACTTCTGCGCCTCGAGATAGACGCAGTTAGTATAAGGGACATTCAAATGAAACTCGGACACTAGTATAAAGTAAGGGTAACGATTTTATTAACTTAAAAATGTAGTTAGTACACGTACTCAAATATAGTCGCCAACACTGTTGGCACATTTATCTCACTGCGACAGTAGCCGGTCGATTCGATCCTTGGAGAAGCCAGTAGGCTGCTGTCGGATGCAGGGCTGAACCCACTCACGACACTTCGTCGTCCGTGGCGAATCCATGTCGACCAGTAGCTTGTTTTAGATCTCCAGATACGTTAAAGCCTCGCGGTGAAAGTTCGGGACTGTACGGTGGATGTTGCAGCTTTTCCCACCGAAACTGCTGCAATCTCGTCCTCACCCCCATTGGCCGTGCGTGGGCGGTCATTATCGTGCTGGAGGATAACGCCATTGGACAACGTGCCGCGGCGTTTCGACTCGACGGCTCGTTTCAGGTTCTGTAACGTGGCTTGATAACTCTGGGCACCGATGGTGGTTCCCCGTTCCAGGAACTCGACGAGCAGTGAGCCCTTGTGGACAAGAAAGGAGGACATCGTGACCTTACAGAAACTGGTGTGCGCGGCCTTTGATTTCTGTGGAGGTGCTGGGGTAGCACGTTTTCACCACTTGCTCTTACTCTTGCTTTCCGGTTCGAAACGGCGACACCAAGTTTCCTCACCAGTACGCGGCAGAAGGCCGTATTGCACCTCAGGATAACGTTGCAGGTGACTCACAGACAGCGTCATCCGAGTACTGCGCTCCACTGTGCGCAGATTTTTCCAAAGTTCCAGTTCTGATGCATTAGGGTGTGGGCGGTGCCCACGGTGATTCTGCAATTGTCAGAGACTGAAGCATTCACTTCCGCAACCATTGTGTGATGACGCGATGAGCTTCTCCAGGACGACCATCGTCTTCCATTGACTCGCGACCACCGAGGAGTGGTTTGCTCCATTCCACAACACAACACTGGAACGACTCAAACTGTACTCACCGTACACAGCCTCCGTGCGTCGATGCATTTGGCGGCCTCCCACTGCCTCTGCCGGCCGAAATACGTTCGGCAGCGGACGATGTGGCGGTTTTTGTGTAGCATCAACATCGACAAGTGCAATGCATGTGGATGACACTATACTCTATGGCATTCTGCGGTTTGAATTCACTCTGCTTTTTTTTAGCAGTTCCATTGTTCCATTGATTTGGTTTTGTTAACGATACTGACAATATTATACACATGTATAATGCATTATTCAAACTACAACTTCTCCCGGATTATTATTTTGTTCAAATTGCACAAGGATTCCACCTGACGTAGTGTAATAATGTTGACTGTAAGCTGTGTTCATATCACTAAAATTACATATCGTACATCAGACAGGCGAAATACCCTCAGACTTCAAGAAGAATATAATAATTCCGATCCCAAAGAAAGCAGGTGTTGGCAGATGTGAAAATTACCGAACTATCAGTTTAATAAGCCACAGCTGCAAAATACTAAAGCGAATTCTTTACAGACGAATGGAAAAACTGGTAGATGCGGACCTTGGGGAGGATCAGTTTGGATTCCGTAGAAATGTTGGAACACGTGAGGCAATACTGACCTTAGACTTATCTTAGAAGAAATATTAAGAAAAGGCAAACCTACGTTTCTAGCATTTGTAGACTTAGAGAAAGCTTTTGACAATGTTGACTGGAATACTCTCTTTCAAATTCTAAAGGTGGCAGGGGTAAAATACAGGTAGCGAAAGGCTATTTACAATTTGTACAGAAACCAGATGGCAGTCATAAGAGTCGAGGGGCATGAAAGGGAAGCAGTGGTTGGGAAAGGAGTGAGACAGGGTTGTAGCCTCTCCCCGATGTTATTCAATCTGTATATTGAGCAAGCAGTAAAGGAAACAAAAGAAAAATTTGGAGTAGGTATTAAAATTCATGGAGAAGAAATAAAAACTTTGAGGTTTGCCGATGACATTGTAATTCTGTCAGAGACGGCAAAGGACTTGGACGAGCAGTTGAACGGAATGGACAGTGTCTTGAAAAGAGGATATAAGATGAACATCGGCAAAAGCAAAACGAGGATAATGGAATGTAGTCAAATTAAATCGGGTGATGCTGAGGGAATTAGATTAGGAAATGAGACGCTTAAAGTAGTAAAGGAGTTTTGCTATTTGGGGAGCAAAATAACTGATGATGGTCGAAGTAGAGAGGATATAAAATGTAGACTCGCAATGGCAAGGAAACCGTTTCTGAAGAAGAGAAATTTGTTAACATCGAGTTTAGATTCAAGTGTCAGGAAGTCGTGTCTGAAAGTATTTGTATGGAGTGTAACCATGTATGGAAGTGAATCATGGACGATAAATAGTTTGGACAAGAAGAGAATAGAAGCTTTCGAAATGCGGTGCTACAGAAGAATTCTGAAGATAAGGTGGATAGATCACGTAACTAACGAGGAGGTATTGAATAGGATTGGGGAGAAGAGAAGTTTGTGGCACAACTTGACCAGAAGAAGGGATCGGTTGGTAGGACTTGTTTTGAGGCATCAAGGAATCACAAATTTAGCATTGGATGGCAGCGTGGAGGGTAAAAATCGTAGAGGGAGACCAAGAGATGAATACACTAAGCAGATTCAGAAGGATGTTGGTTGCAGTAGGTACTGGGAGATCAAGAAGCTTGCACAAGATAGAGTACCATGGAGAGAAGCATCAAACCAGTCTCAGGACTGAAGACGACAACAACAACAAATAGAGTTGAGTAGTACCGGTACACATTTATTTCTTACACATCGGAATATTGAAAGTTTGCAGTTTCAAGTAATTTAAATTTTCCGCTGTGATAAAAGTTAAGATGGCGGCCAACAAAAGGTAGAGGATTTCTTTTTTAATTAAGATTTTCCTTTTCCCAATAAATCATTTAAACCATTTAAATTGATGCCATCAATAAAAAAATATTTAATTGTTTTGAAAATTAGTTTAACACAAACCTATGCTATTTTCAACTAGAAGTTGAGACGAAGTTGCTATATAATCGCAACTAACAATGGCTGCGCTTCTTGCAGCTATGATAAAACAATTAATACAAAATTATAATTAAAACAGCAAGTGAATTTTCAATAATTAATCACCAATAGTTTTAACGCATTTGGCTCTATTTGTTTTTGCCAGCAAATGAACATAAAAAGTACAGTAATTTAACTTTTTTTTTCATTTAACAGACCTCAAATCGATTCGCGTCTTGCGTCGGTGATGTACATCAGAAGACGACGACAAAAGGGTACAAAACAAAAGAATGACACAGATTAAGAAAGAATGAGAGACAAATGTTGTCTCTGTTTTACATAATTATCATCTTTTTAAGAAATAATTACATAATTCAATGAATATTATCCTCACGTTCATATTCCGCTCGTAATATATAATGTGTGTGTGTGTGTGTGTGTGTGTGTGTGTATGTGTGTCTATACCAATAGACGGCAGTTTCGTGGTGCCGCATGACGTGTAAGGCAGAGACACACGAGACGCCCTGACCAGCTCTCCTTTGAATGAACCTCATAACTGTGATACTTGCCTTCTTGTCTTAAACTTTTAACATACGAGAGTAATCCCAACAGTGAGGTCTCCTAGTTTTTTATAAGTACGTACACTTGTTTATTTCTACAGTGGCTTACATCAGTTTACAGCTTGAACATTTAGCTATTTTTCGACATAATCGCCATTTCTGTCGATGCATTTTTGTACGCTGTGGCACTTTTTGTATGCCCATGTCATACCAGCTCGCCGCCATGTCGTACAGAAAGTTGCGAACCTCTTCTTCCACCTCATCGTCGGAGCTGAATCTCTGGGACCAAAATTAACGCTGACAGGTACTGTGAGAGTCTGAAAAAACTCCAACGGGCAATTCAGAACCGGAGAAGAGGAATGTTGAGCAAGGGCGTACACATTCTCCGTGGCAACGCTCGCCCACACATCGCTCGGCAAACCGTTGCTCTCCTGCATCCCTAGGTTAAAAGAACATTTAGCCGGAAAGCGAATCAGCTCCGACAACGTGAAAGAAGAGGTTCATAACTTTCTTAGCAGCATGGCGGCAAGCTGGTATGACATGGGCATACAGAAACTGCCACAACGTCTACAAAAATGCACCGACACAAATGGTGATTATGTCGAAAAATAGCTAAATGTTCAAGCTGTAAACTGATGTAAGCCACTGTAGAAATAAACAGGTCTATGAGACGTTAGTTTTTGAATAGCCATCGTATGATTATACGTCTTCATGAGACACCTGTGACAACGTTTTAAATTTTGAAAATCGGTCAGTAATTACTCAAAATACTGAATATTTGCTGCCCTTACGCTGCAGCTCGTACCATGTTCTGGGATACTTTTCTGGTTATATAGAACCGTATAAAATGTGCAATAAAATGATAGAAGAGCGTGGAATGTAATGAACTGACCGGTAAAACCAAGCTGTAAAAAGAACTAATAAAAAGGAACAACAGTGAAAAGTAAGGTGACGAGTGGTGTTAACATTAATATAGACAGTAAAAACAACATTAAAATGGACAATAAAATACTAATAATACGACAATAAAGTAAACAGTAAATTTAGATTAAAGAAATTGACAGTGGGTTAAGGTATATCGAAAGCAAGCGCAATCCTTAAATATTAATGTCCAAGCTAGCGAGGCAAGAAACTGCAGCATCCTTCAGTATTTGGACATACGTTTTTTGACCCTGGGTATCCACTCACCTACTTGGCTTTATTGATGGAATATTGAGCAACCGTAGTCAGTGTACATGAAGCAAATCGCTTGCAAATCACTCGTGGGACCGGTTCTAGAATGTTGCTCAGGTGTGTGGGACCCATACCAGATTAGTGTGGTTATTCAGCGTATACAGAGAAGGGCAGCAGGAATGGTCACAGTTTTGTGGTTTAATCCGTGGGAGAGCGTCAAAGAGATACTGAAGGAGCTGCACTGGAATTCCCTTGAAGATATCTAATGTCGTACTAGCCGTCTGCCGGAGCTATATGTGGAGGACTGCAGCATATTCCGACTTTAATCGTTTGAAGCCGGTGAAACTTCTGTGAAGTTCGGAAGGTAGGAGACGAGGTACTGGCAGAATGGAAGCTGTGAGGACGGGGCGTGAGTCGTGCTTGGGTAGCTCAGCTGGTAGAGCACTTGCCCGCGAAAGGCAAAGGTCCCGAGTTCGAGTCTCGGTCCGGCACACAGTTTTAATATGCCAGCAAGTTTCTATTAACAAAGTTTCAGCAACGAATTTGAAATAGAATGAAATTTTCACTCTGCAACGGAGTGTGTGCTGATTCGAAACTTCCTGGCAAGTTAAAACTGTGTACCGGAATGAGATTCGAACTTAGGACCTTTGCCTTTTGCGAGCAAATGCTCTACCAACTGAGCTACCCAAGCACGATTCACGGTCCGTCCTCAGAGCTTTACTACTGTCAGTACCTCGTCTCCTACCTATCAAACTTCACAGAAGTTTCACCGGTTTCAAATGATTACATTATGATGCAACAATCCTCCAAATATAGCTCCGGTAGAGATTGTTGGTACACGATTAGATTAATTATAGCAGGCACGGAGGCTTTCAAACGAACTTTCTTCCCGCGTTCCATACGTTGATGGAACGGGAAGAAAACCCCAATAACTGGCGCAGTGGGAGGCGCAGCCTACATACACTTCAGTGGTTTGCAGAGTAGATCTGGAATGTGGTCCATCTTTTGGCGCAGAGTCCCACAATTGCGACAAGGACTCGAGGTTTTGGCAAACTGTATATGATGATGGAGCCCTGTTACGAGATTTCTTTTGCGAGGTCACAAGTAGCCCATCTATTTCTGCACACACACACACAGGTGTAGGCATTTTTCTTCTCGTATTAGCCAATACGTGACAGGCGTGTATTTCGTGCGTTTTACGGTCCGCAGCTCAGTCTGGAGGGAGCAGTGGACGTAGCAGCAGGCGACGTGAAAACGAGCAGAGCGCAGCGCGCGGCACGAGACTCACCTTCAGACTCACAGTGTGCTCGCCTGTGTTCTTTAATCTTTCGCCCTCACTCCGTGCTGGAGGGAAAGCGTGTGGCCCTTTTCACCCATACGTATAGCTAATTCTGTTTCGGCACAATTTATTTATTGTTCGGGGATGTGCATCTGTTGTCGAGGTGTTCGCGTGGCCATCCTCCGCAGCAAGCACACACACATTCGTTCCGTAAATAAAGAATGCATCCTCTTGCCGTACTGTGTTTTTTATTCTCCCAGGCGCGTTTCGCCTCTTTCCACTTTGAGGCTCTATTTACGACCTCCAGGATGTGTAGAGATGAGAGGAAACGCAGAAGCAAAAAATATAAAAAATATATATCCTCGAAGAACTGTATGTAAATATATTGTATTCGAACATTATCACTGTCTCGAAGGGAGCAGTGTACTGACACAGTCAACACGGATGTTGCAAACGTCTATCTTGTGAAACACAGCTACACGTTTGCTCACAGGAAGTGTTGAGGGCTATTGAGAAGGGGTTTCAAATTGGATTTCTAGATTTCCGGAAGGCTTTTGACACTGTACCACACAAGCGGCCTGTAGTGAAATTGCGTCCTTATGGAATATCGTCTCAGTTATGAGACTGGATTCATGATTTCCTGTAAAAAGAGGTCACAGTTCGTAGTACTTGACGGAAAGTCATCGAGTAAAACGGAAGTGATATCTGGCGTTCCCCAAGGTAGTGTTACGGGCCCTTTGCTGTTCCTTACCTATATAAACGATTTGGGAGACAATCTGAGAAGCCGTCTTCGGTTGTTTGCAGATGACGCTGTCGTTTATCGACTAGTAAAGTGATCAGAATCTCAAAACAAATTGCAAAACGATTTAGAAAAGATGTTTGTATGGTGCAAAAATCGGCACCCCAAATATGAGGTCATCCACATGAGAGCTAAAAGGAATCCGCTAGACTTCTATTACACGATAAATCAGTCAAATCTAAAGACGTAAATTTAACTAAATATCTTGAAATTACAATTGTGAACAACTTAAATTTGAAGGAAGACATAGAAAATGTAGTGGAGAAGGCTAAACAAAGACTGCGTTTTAATGGGTGGACACTTAGAAGACGCAACCGATCTACTAGGCTTCTCCGTCCTATTTTGTAATACTACTGCGCGGTATGGGATCCTTATCGGATATGATTAACGGAGTACATCGAGAAAGTTCGAAGAAGGGCAGTACGTTTTGCACTGTTGCGAAACGGGAGTTTCGTGGTACAGGGTTTGGGGTGTATAGAGACTCACTGTAGCCAACGGCCTTGTCGCAGTGGTAACACTGGTTCCCGTCAGATCACCGAAGTTAAGCGCTGTCGTGCTGGGCTGGCACTTGGATGGGTGACCATCCGGTCTGCCGAGGCAAACTGAGGAGCTACTTGACTGAGAAGTGGTGGTGTGCTGACCACGTGCCCCTCCGTATCCGCATCCAGTGACGCCAGTGGGCTGAGGATGACACGGCGGCCGGTCGGTAACGATGAGCCTTTTAGGGCCTATTCGGACCGAGTTTAGATAATTATTGTGTAGGTGGTCTGATGAACCCTCTGTCAGACACTTAAGTGTGATTTGCAGAGGATCCATGTAGGTTGCAAACTGCATAAGCTATGACCACTTGTTCATCTTCGCTACTGTGATCACATTCGCCCTGCTGCAAGCTATCTGCTATTGCCAGCTACCTACAGCCTGCAGTAAACAACTGCGGACACATTCATTTGTTATTGTTCACGAATACAGCATGCAGTACCGTATTCACAGATCTGCGTAAGTGGAGCCAGCACACACTTTTAAGTTCTGACGGAATCAACTTGTGTTACGATAGGTGTGCGAAATGTTTTTCACTGCGTATATATCTTTGCCTTATCACCATAATGGAAAGCCGTTACCCGACACGGAAGACAGTAGACTTGTTCTTATCTTACGTTGTGGCAAATGAAAACAGCTGGGGAACCCCTGTCCTGTATGCAGATTTCATTAGAACCTCCAGGTTTTCTCATTTGTCGACGGCATTCTGTAGATCATTGCATTGAGGAAAGAGCTTGCAGCATGGTTCGTAAGGTACGTATTTTACAGTCCATGTTTGCTGGACATTTGTGTCTTGTTTTGGACCACACAATCGTCTCTCGAAATGTGCAGTACTTCTTTTCCACACTGTCTTGAACGATTGCGAAGGTTGGAAGTTAAAAGTTAAAAAATAAAAACTTCCAGGTTTGCGGGTGACGCAGTAGTTCTGTCAGGAACGGTGAGGGACTTGGAAGGACAGTTCATTAGAATGGCTGGTGTCTTCACATGAGATTAGAAGAAGCATATCGGAAAAATAAAATAAGACTAATCGAACTGAGTCCAAATAAATTAGGCGGTGCAAAAGGAATAATATTAAGAAATGAGACACTGATATTGCTATATGAGATTTGCCAGCTGACGATGGCCGAACTAGAGGGTTGGCTACAGGAAAAAATACGTTTCAGTAAAATAGAATTTTGTTACCCGCCAGGGTAGCTTCCTGGACTCGGGTAGGCGCGCCGGGCACGTATCGAATCCGCCCGGCGGATTAACGACGAGGGCCGGTGTGCCGTCCAGCCTGGATGTGGTTTTTAGGCGGTTTTCCACTTCGCGCTAGGTGAATACCGGGCTAGTCCCCATGTTCCGCCTCAGTTACACGGCTCGCAGACATGTGAACACGCACTATTCTATGGATTATACTCGACGCAGACAGCTGGGCTACACCACTTCCGTCCCAAGGGGTGTGGGGTGGCGGCAGGAAGGGCACCCAGCCACCCCTTAACCATTAACATGGCAAATCCGACCAACGATCGTTGACCGTGCGTAACTGTCGGACAAGGCCCAAGCGATAGATGGAATAGATAGATAGTAAAATAGAATTTTGTTAGCATCTTATACGTATTTTAAGAGTTACTTTTCCGAAAGTACATGATGGTTGTGAGTTTCGCTAACTGAGCCAGTGTAGGCGGAAAACTATTTACCGTACGGGTCCAAACTTACAGGAATGATGTTCACACTATGCGCTGCAGGATTTCGTAAGGTTTTATCGAAACAACGGCAATAGCGGCACTGCTCTTCGCGAGTATCGACGCATTAAATGAATACGGGGAGGTCCTCTTGAAGAACACGATTTCCAAGTTCGAAATGCTGCTGGAGGTTTGGGAGCGGCCGACGGACAGTTGCGCCACAGATTGCTGAAGGAGTTTCTGTTGCTGTCGCTGAGAACGCTGGACAGGGTGTGCGATCTTCGAGCCGTGCCACTACAGCTGGTCCACAGTTGGAAAAGTGCTGCCAACGACTGTGGAATGCAGCCTCCAGTGCGGTTCCCGGCTGTCGTGCATGCGTACGGCCGCCACATTAAGCAGCGATCGCAACGTGGAACGTAAACACGGCACCTAACTAACAAATGTTGCCCTCAGGTGAAACTATACTTACCCAGACACCTTTTGAAGTCGGTTCGCTGATTTAGAGAGGGGGGGGGGGGGGTGGAAGGCACCAAACTGCCCTTTTTAAGTCAGACATTTGCTATCTACGAGGGTCATTCACGTGGATATACATATATTTTAATATGTTATTCTACAAGAAAAACTAAAGAAAAAAGTTCATATGTACATAGGTTCGCAAATGTTTACTTACGAGTTCCGGCTAGTAAAAGATTTCGCCTGTAATTTAGCAACTTCGCTAGTATGAAGCCATCGCAAAACTATACGAGATTAAAGTAAAGCACAATTTCCATTTATTTTGTTGTTATTGGTCTGGCGAATGTAATAAAACATTACAGATTAAACAAAACGGAAACCCACTGACAATGGCACAGAGGTGCTGCAACATGTTTGCGAACTTGGGAAAAACGGTGTTTCGCATAACCTTACATCCAACAATTTTAAATGCAGACACGGTGAACACAAGGAGCTGCAAATCCAAATGATATCGACACATCCTGAAACACAGCAACACTTTATGCCGAAAACTAACAACAGAAGTAAATTATTGCATACAAAGTCTTTGGTGGAAGGAAAAATCGTAATAAACGACAACTCAGCACTTTGCAACAACAGACCCTTTATCGCTCTGATAGAACGGACACAGAACACGCACATTACCTCACAACCAGCAATGTATCGACAGCACACAGCATATCGCCTGACGTACACAAGTTCAGTTTCTCATATTTGTTCACTGACAGCCACTCATATAGTTGTAGGTACGTGCTGTACGCCGAAGAAACGACACACAAACTCGGAAAATATGCCGGCAATCGGCGGCAACAAGCGCAAAAATCATGCTGTGACATTAAGTAAATGACGTATTATGAAACGATTCGCTATGTTTTACACATTTTCGATTTAAAGAACGCACTGAAGATGGGAGATATTGTCGCTGAAACTAGCAGACGAAAAACACAAGTATTGGTATCAAGGCGAACCCACAATCGATATTATTGCACGGATAGATCAGCATGGACTGAAGAGCCCAACAACAAGAACATCTGGCGATTCTAAATGGACGGAGTGTAATACACACTTGTTCAAATTAAAGATATTTTTTTTCCCAAAAACTTCATATTAGTAGACATGCACATACAGATCGTATTTGTTCATTCAATACTTTGTATTCTTGCTTCTGTTCGTAATCAAAGTTTTTATCCTGTTTGGCATAGTTATTATTAACTTCTCACATGACATTTTAATATAATTGTAATGGTACCAGATTTTTTTTTTCTCGTTTCTCCATGAGATCTTGTTGGTGGTTATTGTAAGTTGGCTTATTCTCTGTTTCACTGAAGTTGGATGCTTCTCACATTGCTGCACACACTCAGCTCTGAACTGTTCTCCAGATATGAGACGAACATACTGGCTCTTTCTTCCATCACAGTGAATACAGATTCATCACTGAGACAAACCTAAAGCACGTCTTCAAAATCACTAACCAGAAAAGTTGGGAATAGCAGCACAGGAGACATCAGCAGTCCCAAAATTCAAATGTGCATTTCATCAGTATCAATAAAACATCACATTTTGAAGCCAAAATTCCTGACTTCAGAGATCAGGTCCACTTAATTTACCATTTCAATCCACATACCATAGCCCAATCCTGACTTGTCCACTCCTGAAGTACTTTAACCGACTGCAATCTTTTGGTTTCCATGACAGGCAGGTGTGATTTTTTTTTATTTTTTTTTTTTTTTCCTGCGCTGGAGGTTTGGTTCTCCCGACAGTTTTCTGTGATATTCTCTTTCTGTCAGCAATTTCTACCTGTGTATAATAATTTTCAGCAAGACGTTCTACCACAGCCGAAACTTTCCGAGGTAAAAACATCTCTGTCTTCCCCATAACACTTCGTTTGGAAACTCCACGATTTATTCCTATAGCTAAAAACGTCCACGTTCACAGTATACATAATGTCTTGTTAATGTAGCAAGAAGTTGGCAGAGTGAATAACAAGCTGAAGTACACCACAGAAACATAAGACATTACTGTAAACACAGTTTCAAAGTATGTTAATGACACCTAACAAAAACACGATTTCTAGAGAAAGTGACAGATGTTACCAACTGTGAAAAACTGAGTGATATCTTAGTTGCTAGGAAGGGGAATTTCGTGGCACCAATCAAACCATTGTTTTGTTGTTGTGGTCTTCAGTCCTGAGACTCGTTTGATGCAGCTCTCCATGCTACCCTATCCTCTGAAAGGTTCTTGATCTCCCAGTACCTACTGCAACCTACATCCTTCTGAATCTGCTTAGTATATTCATCTCTTGGTCACCCTCTACGATTTTTACCCTCCACGCTGCCCTCCAGAACTAAATTTCTGATCCCTTGATGCCTCAGAACATGTCCTACCAACCGATCCCTTCTTCTAGTCAAGTTGTGCCACAAACTACTCTTCTCCCCAATGCTATTCAATACCTCCTCATTAGTTACGTGATCTATCCATCTAATCTTCAGCATTCTTCTGTAGCGCCACATTTCGAAAGCTTCTATTCTCTTCTTGTCTAAACTATTTATCGTACACGTTTCACTTCCGTACATGGCTACACTCCATACAAATACTTTCAGAAACGACTTCCTGACACTTAAATCTATACTCGATATTAACAAATTTCTCTTCTTCAGTAAGGCTTCCTTACCATTGCCAGTCTACATTTTATATCTTCTCTACTTTGACCACCATCAGTTACTTTGCTCCCCAAATAGCCTTCACTGCTTGAAGTGTCTCATTTCGTAATCTAATTGCCTCAGCATCACGCGACTTAAATTGACTACATTCCATTATCCTCGTTTTCCTTTTGTTGATGTTCGTCTTATATCCTCCTTGCAAGACACTGCGCATTCCGTTCAACTGCTATTCCAGGTCCTTTGCTGTCTCTGACAGAATTAGAATGTCATCGGCGAACCTCAAACTTTTTACTTCTTCTCCATGAATTTTAATACCTACTCCGAACTTTTCTTTTGTTTCCGTCACTGCTTGCTCAATATACAGATTGAAAAACATCGGGGAGAGGCTACAACCCTGTCTCACTCCTTTCCCAACCACTGCTTCCCTTTCATGCCCCTCGACTCTTATGACGGTCATCTGGTTTCTGTACAAATTGTAAATAGCCTTTCGCTCCCTTTATTTTACCCCTACCACCTTCAGAATTTGAAAGAGAGTATTCCAGTCAACATTGTCAAAAGCTTTCTCCAAGTCTACAAATACTAGGAACGTAGGTTTGCCTTTCCTTAATCTATTTTCTAAGATAAGTCGTAGGGTCAGTATTGCCTCACTTGTTCCAGTGTTTCTACGGAGTCCAAACTGATCTTCCCCGAGGTTGGCTTCTACTAGTTTTTCCATTCGTCAGTAAAGAATTCGCGTTAGTATTTCGCAGCTGTGACTTATTAAACTATCAACACCTGCTTTCTTAGGATTCGCTTACAAGTGCTAGAAACGTAGGTTTGCCTTTCCTTAATCAAACCATTAAAACAAATCAATTATTACAGTATTCTGTCCAATTTATACACCAGAAAACCTAAAGAGTATGAAAAATAACCGTTTAATGATTTGAACACGTGTACAGACGTGTAGGTAAGCAGGAAGCGCGCTGCGCTGTTTACGTGGTCAGCGTGGACACGTACGGCGGAAGGCGGCTGGCTTGGAGAGAGAGCTGGGCGTCGGCTGCGCCGTGTGTCATGGCGGCGGGCAGCGCGGGGGTGGTATCGACCGACGGGGGTCAGGAGGGCGCGGTTGGCACCCCTGCCGCCCACGCGGATCGATGCGCCGCGGCGGCCTGGGGGACCGGCCGGCCGGCTGGCGTCTTGTTTACGCTGAGCGCCGTCTGGGGCAGAGCTGAGCAGAGCAGAGCAGAGCTGAGCTGAGCTGAGCTGCTGGTGCTCCGCTCGCACGCAGGGAGCCCCAAGAGTTCTCATCCACAACTACAGCGTCATCCACTAACTGTATGACCCTACTTCTTACACTAGTACACTACCGGCCGTTAACATTTATACACCAAGAAGAAATGCAGATGATAAAACGGGCATTCAGTGGACAAGTATATTACTGGCCGTAATAACGGCCTCGATACGCCTGGGCATTGAGCCAAACAGAGCTCGGATGGCGTGTACAGGTACAGCTGCCCATGAAGCTTCAACACGATACCACAGTTCATCGAGAGTAGTGACTGGCGTATTGTGACGAGCCAGTTGCTCGGCCACCATTGACCAGACGTTTTCAGTTGGTGAGAGATCTGGAGAATGTGCTAAGCAGCGCAGCAGTCGAACATTTTCTGTATCCAGAAAGCCTCGTACAGGATCTGCAACATGCGGTCGTGCATTATCCTGCTGAAATGTAGGGTTTCGCTGGGATCGAATGAAGGGTAGTGCCACGGGTCGTAACACATCTGAAATGTAACGTCCACTGTTCAAAGTGCCGTAAGTGCGAACAAGAGGTGACCGAGACGTGTAACTGATGGCACCCCATACCATCACACCGCGTCATACACCAGTATGGTGATAACTAATTCCAATGTGCGTTCACCGCGATGTCGCCAAACACGGATGCGAGCAACAGAATGCTCTAAACAGAACCTGGATTCATCCGAAAAATGACGTTTTGCCATTTGTGCACCCAGGTTCGTCGTCGAGTACGCCATCGCAGGCGCTCCTGTCTGTGATGCAGCGTCAAGGGTAACCACAGCCACGGTCTCCCAGCTGATAGCCCGTGCTGCTGCAAACGTCGTCGAACTGTTCGTGCAGATAGTTGTCGCCTTGAAAACGTCCCCATCTGCTGACTCAGGGATCGAGACGTGGCTGCACGATCCGTTACAGCCGTGCGGATAAGATGCCTGTCATGTCGACTGCTAACGATACGAGGCCGTCGGGATCCAGCACGGCGTTCCGTATTACCCTCCTGAACCCACCGATTCCATATTCTGCTAACAGTCATTGGATCTCGACCGACGCGAGCAGCAATGTCGCGATACGATAAACCGCAGTCGCAATAGGCTACAATCCGACCTTTATCAAAGTCGGAAACGTGACGGTACGCATTTCCCCTCCTTACACGAGGCATCACATCAACGTTTCACCAGGGAACGGCGGTCAACTGCTGCTTGTGTATGAGAGATCAGTTGAAAACTTTCCTCATGTCAGCACGTTGTAGGTGTCGCCAGCGGCGCCAACCTTGTGTGAATGCTCTCAAAAGCTAATCATTTTCATATGACATCATCTTCTTCCTGTCGGTTAAATTTCGCGTCTGTAGCATTTCATCTTCGTGGTGTACCAATTTTAATGGCCAGTAGTGTAATAATGGGTCATCCGCTATAAAGCCTGAAGGGCATCTGAAGGGGCGTGTACGCGTTCAATATGTATTGACAAAGCTAGTATGTCCACTGACAAGAAAATGGTTCAAATGCCTCTGAGCACCATGGGACTTAACATATGAGGTCATCAGTCCTCTAGAACTTAGAACTACTTAAACCTAACTAACCTAAGGACATCACACACATCCGTGCCCGACGCAGGATTCGAACCTGCGGCGGTAGCAGTCCCGCGGTTCCGGACTGAGCGCCTGAACCGCTAGACCACCGTGGCCGGCCACTGACAAAAATTCTGAGTTGACAGCGCGATTTTACGAGGTTAAGATGCCGAACTCTCAAAAGAAAGCGTCTGTTGCAATCATAGTACTGTAAATACCAAGCAACAAAAAAGAACAAAAAAAGAGGGAATGGTTGAGAAGAAGGAGCTACTGCACACACGTTGTAACTCACTGACTGAAGTCGACGCCGCAGGCCCGAATTTTCGGATGAATCCTTTGTCCTACGACAACTTATTAGTGTTCGAACGAGATCAACCAGAGCAAAACACGTTAACGAGAGAGGCAATAGCAGTCGACATGAGACTGGCAGTAAGTTTGAGATTTTCGGCAACAGTTTGGCCACACTAATGCTGTAAGTTTAGTTCTTTAACGCCAGGAAGGACAGTTAGCAAGAAGACGGCCGGAGTGGCCGAGCGGTTCTAGGCGCTGCAGTCTGGAGCCGCGCGACCGCTACGATCGCAGGTTCGAATCCTGCCTCGGGCATGGATGTATGTGATGTCCTTACATTAGTTAGGTTTAAGTAGTTCTAAGTTCTAGGGGACTAATGACCACAGCAGTTGAGTCCCATAGTGCTCAGAGCCATTTGAACCATTTTGAGTTAGCAAGATTCCGTGGAAACTTGTGAAGCACTCTTAGCTGCCTGAGCAGGACTTTTTCAGGCAACTGCGTAACGGAAAACTGTTTTTCTTGTTTTCCTCTTTGTGATAGGTGGTTTGGTTAAAGTGATAAGCATTTTGTACACCTCTTACTCCAAGCGCACCGTCACACTAAGTGCAGAACCTCAAGCGCAGGGACAGCATAGCATGCCGTGTGATGGTAATTAGACATACAGTTATAAGCGTAATCAAGAGACAAGAATCCAATCAGGTTATGGAACGGACAGTGCAACACAGTAAAGGCTAACAATGCATAATACAAGTCTTGATGGACTGAGCAGTGCAGGAACATACCAAATCGCGTGGAACACCTGTCAGTTCCGCAATACAGTATAGGACTCCCGTAACGCAGAGGCCGTCTTCACTTCACAGTTAACTAACGCAGTAGTCGCTCGCGGTGGTCCAGCGGTGAGGTACGTGCGTGGAAAACGAGAGGAAAACGCGTCGAGTCTGGGTCGGATTAAAGATTTTCTCCAGCGTATCTTTAACCTCTGAACGATGTGAAGACCGGCTGGTGCGCCAAGTTGGCTGAGAGTTTCACGTTGAACGATGGCCCCCTTTCCCCGTTAGGATTTTGCCCAAGTGGCGCCCAATTTCAGGCTTGAATCACACCGTCGAGGCTCACGCAATAATTATTATTACACTACTGGAATGATTAAAATGCCCAAAGGCGAAACGAATAGACACTGTAAATGATTGTGGTGAAAAAGTAGTTTGCAATACTGCATCTTGTTAAAAACAAGTAAAGTAAAAAAAAAACTATCTAATGCAGAGTGATATAAAATAGTTTGGTAATATGGAGCTGCTCTTGTTGTTTGCGGTGCAGATTCTGGTCTGATGCAGCTCTCCATGCTACTCTATCCTGTGCAAGCTTCTTCATCTCCCAGTACCTACTGCAGCCTACATCCCTCTGAAACTGCTTAGTGTATTCATCTCTTGGTCTCCCTCTACGATTTTTACCCTCCACGCTGCCCTCCAATGTGATCCCTTGATGCCTCAAAACATGTCCTAGCAACCGATCCCTTCTTCTAGTCAAGTTGTGCCACAAACTCCTCTTCTCCCCAATCCTATTCAATACCCCCTCATTAGTTGTGTGATCTACCCACCTAATCTTCAGCATTCTTCTGTAGCACCACATTTCGAAAGCTTCTATTCTCTTCTTGTCCAAACTATTTATCGTCCAAGTTTGACTTCCACACATGCGTATAATCCAGATAAATCCCTTCAGAAAGCCTTCCTAACACTTAAATCTATATTTGATGTTACCAAATTTCTCTTTTTCAGAAACGCTGTCGTTACCAGATTCGATTATCCTCTGTACTTCCGCCATCATCAGTTATTTTGCTGCACAAATAGCAAACGTCATCTACTGCTATACATGTTTCCTAATCTAATTCCTTCAGCATCCCTCATTCAGTTCGACTATATTCCATTATCTTCCTCTTGCTTTTGTTGTTCATCTTTGCTTTCAAGACACTGTCTATTCCGGCCAAGTGCTCTTCCAGGTCCTTTGCTGTCTCTGACAGAAACACAGTGTCATCGCCGAACTTCAAAGTCTTAAATTTCTTCTCGCTGAACTTGTTTTGTTTGGATTTACTGTTTCGTCAGTATACGGACTAAATAACGTCGGGGATAGGCTACAATCCTGTCTCACTCCATTCCCTGCCACTGCTTCCCTCTCATGACCGTCTGGTTTCTATACAAGCTGTTAATACCGTTTCACTGTATTCGCCAAGACGTAGAACCTTATGTTAAGTGTGTTACACACAAAGACACGTATCACAGTTAGGGACCGTGTGTTTGGAGCCTAACTGAGGGGACGGACATACACGGCCTTCATCCATCCAGTATTTGAGAACTTGCAACAAGCTGTACAGATAAATTCAACCTCATACGACTCCTGCTCTCGCTTACGTGCTTAATGCCGAATATTTAACGCATTAACTCTTCGGAATGTATTCACACTTTTGAAACTGTTTTCCTCATTATTTTGTATTGTTGTTTCTCATTTTTGTATAAAATATTAATTAATATGAATATTAGAGTTTTGTCGCGGTAATAATTAAAGATAAAAAGGTATTTTAATTAGAAAGTGATTCATTATTCGTTAATTAATATTTCAGTTTGATAATAAAATAATAATAGATATATTATTCAAATAAAAGCTAAAAAAAAACAGTTGCGCGAATCCAGAATGGAAATAGAAATTCCAAAACTTTAGCGCAACGGATTCAGCTGCCGTCTGGCACATTATAATGCTCGAAATGTTTCGTAGATGCAAGTCCTTAGAAATCTCCAAAGGCAATTTTTTTTCTCAGTGTGTTTGAGTAATGCGCCGTACTGCTACATCGAAACTGACGACTGGAATACTGACCTGACACGCGCGAAGAGGCTGGCAGAGTGCCGTCTTCGTAAAACGAGCCTGCTGTCCGGATTATCGTCAATCCACACATGGATGGCTGTCGGGGCTTCGAAAACACCGTCGCGGTAGAAAATGGTCTCCTCCATAAAAAGTGCAAAGTGTTTAGATTTCGGCAATGCGTTCCTTCCCTGGATGGTCTGCCGGCAGAACTCCCGCAGCAGCTGCCTGGGTGCTTTGCAACACGCGATGCGCTATGCCACGGAAGCGACACCTATAGGAAGTGCAGGGCGACGGAATAACAGTAAGTCGAGGGGACTGATGACCTCAAATGTTAAGTCCCATAGTGCTTAGAGCGATTCAACCGTACGAAATGAGTAGTTGCAGCCATTGGCAGTAGGTGGCAGCACTGCGCATTCATGGCAATTAGCGACTAAACCGTCCGCCATTTCAGTAGTCGTGCATCAGTGGAAAGGACAACAGCGTGCGTTAGCCATAAAAATGTTATATAAAAACAGTGAAATAAAACTTCCTGGCAGATTAAAACTGAGTGCCGGACCGAGACTCGAACTCGGGACCTTTGCCTTTCTCGGTCCGTTGTAATCTGCCAGGAAGTTTCATATCAGCGCACACTCCGCTGCAGAGTGAAAATTTCATTCCGGAAGCAATGAAATAGTTTGGTAGCGGCGCAGAGTGAGTTTAGACGTTTGTACAATTATGGACGTCGTGGATGCCGTTCCGTCGATGCACGAGATAAAATGTTGGATTAATGACTTTGAAGAGACAGGGTCTGCCCTTAACAAGAAACCAACAAGACGACCGAGAGATCTCCGTTCTCCAGCGATCATTGATGTTATATGCGAGTGTCTTACGGAGCCCACGGCGTTGAATTGGTAAGCAAGCAGCAACGGTTGGAATGTTCCGGTAGTGTTCACAGAACTCTTCATCTTGATTGAAAGTTTCATCTCGACAAACTACAAATGGTGCAACAATTGAGGGACATCGATTACCGGTTACGATTAGGATTCTGTCAACAAATGACGACAAAAATAACAAGTGACGATGAATTTCGAAATAATTTATGGATGTCAGACGAAGCACATTTTCATCTGACAGGTTACGTGAATAAGCTGATCTACCGTTAAGCCGCAAACACAAATCTAATGACGTTCGTGAGCGCCCTTTACACGCTAGTAAAGTGACAGTATGCTGTGGTGTTTCATCACACGGGATTATCGGACCGTAGTTTTTCGCAAATGAACAGGGAAACACTCTCAATACCGTTCGTCACCTGGAGATGTTACCAACTTTAATTACACATGCATTCATCAACTTTCCAAACGGCCAAGAAGCCCGGTTTCAACAGGACGGAGCGACATCACACACTGCACGGAATCAACGGCATATGTGCGAGAATTGTTTGGTAACCGTGTGATCTCATGATTCGTAACATTCCTTGGCCCCCTAGATGGCCACATTTATTCGTTTGTAATTTTTCTTGTGCGGCTATATCAAGAGCAAAGTCTACGCGACTCGACCATGAACCCTGAGTGAGTTAAAAAGAGAGAATTCGGGAAGGAATTCACAGTATCACAGCCGAGATGTCGAAACCGGTAAATGATGAATCTCAACAGCAGATTTCACGAATGTATTCGTACAGGAGGACGCCATCTAAAGGAGGTAATTTTTAAAAAAAGTGGTCAATGCCATCAATGTTTCGTGAATGGCAAAGTCGTAAGGTTTCAGTTACTATGAACGCAATTTCTGCCCATCACTTCTAGTTTTATCGGATTTTGGAAATGTTCCCGTTTTTCTGTGTCACCCAGTACTTCAGCATTCCCTCTTCATTCAGGCGCTACAGTGTTTCTTTTATCGTTAGCGGGGAAGCGATGACTAGGCAATGAGTTGCACGTTAACCTTGCCTTGCCGAAAGCCGTAATAAGTGTTGCGGATAACAGAGGTATCAAAATGCTTATCAGTGTCGCGTGATTCCTCAGGAATGTCGGGTGGTGTTGATCGTATAGAGCACGTGTGCTGCCTCCTTTGGAGATACAAAACTGTCTCTCTCTTTTATTCAGTACCGGATAAAATTTCTTCCATTTGGAAAGGAAACACGATTTTGTTCCGTTAACGGCATATGCCACCCGGGGATTAGTAGAGCGTAGTGGCATAGCTTCCAGAGCGTTAAATCTACATCTACATCTGCAAGGATACTCTGGAAATCACATGTAAGTGCGTGGCAGACGGTTCATTGAACTACCTACACAATTCTGTATTATTCCAATCTCGTATAGCGCGCGGGAAGAATGAACACCTGTATCTCTCGGTACGAGCTCTGATTTCCCTTATTTTATCGTGGCGATCGTTTCTCCCTCTGTAGGTCGGTGTCAGCAAAATGTTTTCGCATTCGGAGGAGAAAGTTGGTGGTTGGAATTCCGTGAGAAGATTCCGTCGGAACTAAAAACGCCTTCCTTTTAATGATGTCCAGCCAAAATTCTGTATCATTTCAGTGACACACTCTCCCATATTTCGCGATAATACAAAACGTGCTGCCTTTCTATGAACTTTTTCGATGTACTCCGTCAGCCCTATCTCTTAAGGATCCCACACCGCGCAGCAGTACTCTAAAAGAGGACGGACAAGTGTAGTGTAGGCAGTCTCCTTAGTAGGTCTGTTACATTTTGTGAGTGTCCTGCCGATAAAACGCAGCCTTTGGTTAGCCTTCCCCACAACATTATCTGTATGTTCCTTCCAATTTAAGTTGTTCGTAACTGTAATACCTAGGTGTTTAGTTGAATTTACGGCGTTTAGATTAGACTGATTTATCGTGTAACCCAAGTTTAACGAGTTCGTTTTAGCAGTTATGTGGATGACGTCACACGTTTCGTTATATAGGGTAAACTGCCACTTTTCGCACCATTCAGATATTTGTTTCTAAATCGTTTTGCAGTTTGTTTTGATCTTCTGATGACTTTATTAGTCGATAATCGACAGTGTCATCTGCAAACAGTCGAAGACGGCTGGTCAGATTGTCTTCAAGATCGTTTATATAGGTAAGGAACAGCAAAGGGCCTGTAACACTACCTCTGCCCACGCAATGCCCCCTTCAGTGCACCAAACAAATGCAAATAACCAGGTGCTAAGTCAGGACTGTAAGGGGGATGAGGCAGTACTTGCCAGCCTAATTTGTCGATGGGTTCACGGGTCACTTGAGCAAAATGAGGACGTGCGTTGTCTTGCTGGAGAATCACACCTCTACTCTGAGATCCACGACGTCTCTTTCTCCTGGCTGGCTTCACCTTGTTTACAAGCAAATCCGAGTAGCATTGGCTGTTCATTGTATGCTGCTCTTCGAGATATTCACAAAAAACTGGACCTTCAGCATCCAAAAACATCGTCAACATGAGTTTTCCTGCTGATGCTCGGATTTTGATTTTTTTTTTTTTTTTTTTTTGACAGGTGAGTTGGTGTGCTTCCACTCCTTGTTTTGCCTGTTTGATTCTGGCCTATAATAGTGAACCCAAGCCTGATCGCAACTGAAAATTTTGTTGTCGAAGTGCGCTCATCTTGGCATTCATTACCTTCCTTCAGCTCCGTGCACACACTCAACCTTGTTTCCTTGTGTAGCCGCGTCAACTCCTTTCGGACCCATCTTGCACATGTTTTGCGGTACATTTGTCTCGACGCCGGGCGGGATTAGCCGAGCGGTCTAGGGCGCTGCAGTCATGGACTGTGCAGCTGGTCCCGGCGGAGGTTCGAGTCCTCCCTCGGGCATGGGTGTTGTGTTTGTCCTTAGGATAATTTAGGTTAAGTAGTGTGTAAGCTTAGGCACTGATGACCTTAGCAGTTAGGTCCCATAAGATTCCACACACATTTGAACATTTTTTGATCTCGACGCGGCAACGAAGTCTGACATGGCATAAACTTCATTCCACACTCGGCAACGTAGTGCAACGTCGTACTCCACGCTGTGACGTCAGCAGCCTCTCGTCGTGCACGCACGGTTTCACGTCTCGTGAGAGGAGAGCGTAAGGTGCCCATACAAGTACCGCTCGGGATGACCCGAGGTTTCTGGAAACGGGAAATAAACAAATTAGGGGTCGTTAATAAACAATGGTAAGGGCCAGCCTGCGAGAAACAGAGATGTTAATTGTAAAATCTCAGAGGTGGCATTTTTCATTCGTATTAGTAAAAAGTTCCACGAAAAACCGATAGATAGCACCACTTTGTCGAGTTTCAGATGTTCGCTGTTGGCAGCTTTCTCGATTCGTGTGTAAGTAAGCAATGGCGGCAAGTGAGAGAGAAGTATCCAATGTTCGTTTGAAATACAAGGTTTCCAGTGAGTTTTTGAACGTGTGTGGATACTTATGAGTCTGATAAAGTCGCTCATTACGTTTCCGAAGATGAAAACACCTCCAGAGTTGTTCATAATCACGTGAATATGAATATTTATCTCTGCAAGTAAACAGTGTTAAGTCAGGTCCCTAAACATCACTTACACGAATTTACTCGTCAATGTGATGCCAATAATGATTCTAGTGACGTTTCGCCAGCACGGGTGTCAAAGCTTCACCCTCCATTGCCGGTGGTGAACTGGAGCCGAGTTCGCGGCCGCCGACTGTATGTACCTGGTGCGCCAACGTCCGAGGGCTTCTCCTCTCGCTACCTGCGACGGTCGTTCGCTACGGTACGGGAAGCCAGGATCCGCTTACCTTAAAGCTTTCCTCTTTCTTGTTCAAACTGTTCGCGTGTTTTTGAATTTCTACAGCTTCTCTGAACAAGCGCGTGTGATAGTGCTTCTCGACAGCCAGAACTTCCGTGTCGGCGAATTCTATTACGTGGTCGGTCTCACTCAGTGCGTGCTCTGCCACGGCCGACTTCTCCACCTGCCCCAACCTGCAATGTCGCTTATGCTCTTTGATCCTTGTGTTAATCGATGGTCCAGTCATTCCGACAGAAACTTTTCCGCGTGTGCACGCTATACGGTATATTCCCGACATTGCAAGTGGGTTCCTTTTCTCCTTCGCTGATCTAAGACACCCTTAGACCTTCCTTGTCGGTTTGAAAATCGTCTTTCCGCCGTGTTTGCGCAATATACGGCTGATTCTGTCCGTCACTCTGGGAATGTGTGGCAGAAAGGACGTACCCGACATTTCTTTTTCTGATTCCTTACTTCGCCGCTCTGTTAAACTTCTAATATAATTCGTGGAGTACCCATTGCTCCCCAGAACACCTTCCAGGTGTTGCATTTCTCGTCTGAGGTGCTGCGGCTCACATATTCGTCCTGCCCTCGTTACGAGCGTACTAATCGTGCCTCTTTTCTGGCTCGGGAGGTGGTTTGATAGTTTGTGTAGGTATCGGTCCGTGTGTGTCGGTTTTCGGTACACGCTGTGTCCCAGGTTTTCGCCGTCCCTTGTGACCGGCACATCTAGAAATGCCAGTTTCTTGTCCTTTTCTACTTTCGTGGTAAATGTTACGTTGGCATGGAGGCTGTTCAAGTGTCTTAGGAAGTCACCGAGCTGTTCTTCACCGTGGCTCCAGGCCACGTCAGTAAAATCATTAGATGAAGGTCGGTCGATGAACGCGAGGCAGGAGGCAACAGGCAGTTTGTCAACATGTCGCCACGAGAGCCTTAACGATTTTAAAATCCAGAGTGCTGATACAATCTTGCTTTTTGATGCTGCAAGCAATGAAATAGATACATTAGTAGCAGATCTAAGCAAAATGCCCAAAAACATTACATTCACAGTTGAACATGAAACTAATAAAGGCATTAACTTTCTTGACCTGAAAATTTGCAATAGTAACAATAAACATCAATTTAGTAGTTACAGAAAACCTACCACCACAGATGTCAGTATTAGCAACTCATCCTGCCACCCCCGCCAACAAAAAAATGGCATATTTCAGAACGATGCTACACCGAATTAAAAAAGTACCAATGAGTGACACAGACCATCAAAATGAAATCAATATAGTTAAAACAGTTGCTCATAATAATGGATATAAACCCACAATGATAGAAAAACTCCACAACAAAATGCAGACAAAAACCACAGATCCACTTCACAGCAGTCACCTCAAGCCAAATCAGTGTGCCACTGAAGCCAAAGCTAAATATGATGCACTCCCGTACATGGGCCCACTTTCATACCAAATAGCAAAACTTATTTAAAGAGAAGAAAAATATCACAATCAGCTTTTCCACAAATAATAAATTACAACAAAAAGTAATCCATGATGTTAACACCTCCAAGAGCCCATATCGTAAATCAGGAATATACAAGCTCAAATGTGATACATGCCCAAAATTCTACATTGGACAGACAGGCAGAAGTTTTGAAATTAGATACAAAGAACATATTGATGCTCTAAGACTTGGTAACTCGAACAAATCAGCATTTGCAGCCCATATTGCTGAAGAAAACCATTCAGTGGGAAACATTGAGAACAGCTTATAAATTTTGCATCTATCAGAATTAGAAATACACACACACACACACACACACACACACACACACACACACACACACACACACACACAAACAGCACCCCAGACTATATCCTTAACGAACAAACAGAGTTAGCTATCACCCCATTCCTGACAAATTTCCAAAAATTGCTTTCCAGCCTGCAAAGCAAATAATATTAGTACACCTATCTGCAGATCAAGTAGCAAATTTATGTGTCACTATAATTCTCATCATGCTAAATATAATTAAATATACTATTTTACCTATACAGTTGTATATATATATATATATAAAATTAATTTAGCAATATCAACTCAAAAATTCAATGCCTCTGTACCAATTTGAAAGGCATTACAGTTGTGTAAATGAATATATGATCCTTTCCAAACATAGGACAGCATCGTCAAATGTTACGATGTATCATACCATCTGTGATACTCATATGTTTGTAAGCTCTAAGCTCTTTGTATGTCTCAAAACACGTGACGCGTCGTAGCAATCATCTCAGTGAAAAATCTTAAATGTTCAGTGAGAACAATTTACGTGTGCAACAATAAGAATGCAGTGGGAATGTATTCACGTATGTTGGACGAATGTTATAAAAAAACAAACACTCGAAACCGACGTTTGACGTAAGTCACATGCAACGAAAATCTGTAACGCAACCATCTGCATGTGGCGTGTTTATAATTATGCATTATTTATATTTTAGGACAATTAATCTGTGAAAAGAACACACCCCATGTCATAAAGAAAGCGTGTAAGCCGTCTGAGGATGAATCACAACGATTCGAAACCGGTAACGGTAGCCCTTGAATAAAGGGACTGAAAGTAAATTTGTGGCGCCGGCCGCGGTGGTCTAGCGGTTCTAGGCGCGCAGTCCAGAACTGCGCGACTGCTACGGTCGCAGGTTCGAATCCTGCCTCGGGCATGGATGTGTGTAATGTCCTTAGATTAGTTAGGTTTAAGTAGTTCTAAGTTCTAGGCGACTGATGACCATAGATGTTTAGTCCCATAGTGCTCAGAGCCATTTGAACCATTTTTTTTTTTTTAATTTGCGGCTCGTTGCTGTCCTATCACCGTCAACGTTTGTCTTCAAACAACAGCCACATACAAGCTCAAATGTGATACATGCCCAAAATTCTACATTGGACAGACAGGCAGAAGTTTTGAAATTAGATACAAAGAACATATTGATGCTCTAAGACTTGGTAACTCGAACAAATCAGCATTTGCAGCCCATATTGCTGAAGAAAACCATTCAGTGGGAAACATTGAGAACAGCTTATAAATTTTGCATCTATCAGAATTAGAAATACACACACACACACACACACACACACACACACACACACACACACACACACACACACACACACACAAACAGCACCCCAGACTATATCCTTAACGAACAAACAGAGTTAGCTATCACCCCATTCCTGACAAATTTCCAAAAATTGCTTTCCAGCC
Organism: Schistocerca gregaria; assembly: GCF_023897955.1. Lineage (NCBI taxonomy): Eukaryota > Metazoa > Arthropoda > Insecta > Orthoptera > Acrididae > Schistocerca > Schistocerca gregaria. The sequence continues at coordinate 143,488,962 of NC_064930.1, read as the reverse complement.
TGCAAAGCAAATAATATTAGTACACCTATCTGCAGATCAAGTAGCAAATTTATGTGTCACTATAATTCTCATCATGCTAAATATAATTAAATATACTATTTTACCTATACAGTTGTATATATATATATATATATAAAATTAATTTAGCAATATCAACTCAAAAATTCAATGCCTCTGTACCAATTTGAAAGGCATTACAGTTGTGTAAATGAATATATGATCCTTTCCAAACATAGGACAGCATCGTCAAATGTTACGATGTATCATACCATCTGTGATACTCATATGTTTGTAAGCTCTAAGCTCTTTGTATGTCTCAAAACACGTGACGCGTCGTAGCAATCATCTCAGTGAAAAATCTTAAATGTTCAGTGAGAACAATTTACGTGTGCAACAATAAGAATGCAGTGGGAATGTATTCACGTATGTTGGACGAATGTTATAAAAAAACAAACACTCGAAACCGACGTTTGACGTAAGTCACATGCAACGAAAATCTGTAACGCAACCATCTGCATGTGGCGTGTTTATAATTATGCATTATTTATATTTTAGGACAATTAATCTGTGAAAAGAACACACCCCATGTCATAAAGAAAGCGTGTAAGCCGTCTGAGGATGAATCACAACGATTCGAAACCGGTAACGGTAGCCCTTGAATAAAGGGACTGAAAGTAAATTTGTGGCGCCGGCCGCGGTGGTCTAGCGGTTCTAGGCGCGCAGTCCAGAACTGCGCGACTGCTACGGTCGCAGGTTCGAATCCTGCCTCGGGCATGGATGTGTGTAATGTCCTTAGATTAGTTAGGTTTAAGTAGTTCTAAGTTCTAGGCGACTGATGACCATAGATGTTTAGTCCCATAGTGCTCAGAGCCATTTGAACCATTTTTTTTTTTTAATTTGCGGCTCGTTGCTGTCCTATCACCGTCAACGTTTGTCTTCAAACAACAGCCACGGTCTCCACCATGTCAGCACATGACAGAGTTGCAAATCCAGAATAGTTCTCTGCTCAGTGTTTCGGTACCCGTTGGTACCAGTGTGAATGCGAGGCGGGCAGTTGGGCCGTTCCGAGGAGAGGTCCGGGTTGGAGTCCAGTGCGCCGCGGCGGCGGTTGGCGCGACTTTTTCGCGCTGTGGCTGACGTCAGCCGCACGTGTCGCAGCACACGTGTTGGCCGGCCTGCTCCCCCACCGGCGGCGTGACGTCACACGCCGGAAGCACCTCACGCACACGCACACGCACGCACGCACACACGCTCACGCACGCCCCACTTGTCCGCGAGGGCGGCCGCAGGCAGTTGTGCTGGCAGGCGAGCGCAGACACGATCGCCGTAACTACAACCCGCCTCTGGCAATGTTGTCCTTTCCCTTCAGCACTGCCGTTTCTTCCTCGTCAGAGCATTGGAACGGCGGAAAGTTCCACGGGACTCGAACAAGGCCCAGGTCATAGCAATCTATACAAAGGGTGGAAAATCGGATGCACACAATGACCGGCCAATTTTACTGACATCCATTTATTGTATAATCGTGGGAGCACATTTTGTGTTCAGACATAACGACCTTTCTAGACTCTGAGAAGCTCATCTGCAGCTATCAACACGGTTTTAGGAAACAGCGGTCGTGCGAGACACAGCTGGCCCTCTTTGTGCGTGATACACAACAGGCTCTACATACCGGCTCCCAGGTTGATGCCGTATTACACGACTTTCGAAAGGCGTTCGACTTAGTTCTGCACTGTTCAAATGGCTCTGAGCACTATGGGACTTAACTTCTGACGTCATCAGTCCCGTAGAACTTAAGAGCTACTTAAACCTAACTAACCTAAGGACATCAGACACATCCCTGCCCGCGGCGGGATTCGAACCTGAGACCGTAGCGGTCACGAGGTTCCAGATTATAGCGCCTAGAACCGCTCGGTCACCCCGGCCGGTTTCCGCACTGTCGCTTGCTACAAAAAGGGCGCTCGTACGGTCTATCCGATGACATGTGCGGTTGGACAGAACGTTTCCTAATAGACAGGGGGCAGTATGTCGTCCTGAACGGGGTAACTTCAGGTGTGCTCCAGGGCAGCGTGATGGGTCCGCTGCTTTTTACGATTTACATAATCGATCTGGTTGATGGTATTGACAGCGGCCTTAAGACTGTTTGCCGATGACGCTATAGTCTACAGGAAAGTAGTATCACACGAAAGTTGTGAACAAATCAATGAGGATTTGCAGAAAATAAATGCGTGGTGTAATGACTGGCAGTTATATCTCAACATTAGTAAGTGTAACCAACTGCGTATAACCAGGCGAATATCCCCATTAATGTATGAGTACAAAATAAATGATCAGTCTTTGGAAGTAGTAACATCAGTCAAGTATCTGTGACTATTCGAAATGACCTCAAATGCAATGATCAGATTACACAAGCAACAGATAAGGCGAACTCTTAGATTGCGGTTTATTGGTAGAATCCTGAAGCGATGCAGTCCTTCAACAAAGGAAATAGTTTAGTTCCTCCAGTGTTGGAGTATTGTTCGTCTGTATGGGACCCTTACCACTTCGGTCTGATTCAAGAGATTGAGAAGGTCCAAAGAAGAGCGGCAAGATTCGTGACTGGTACATTTAGCCATTGCGAGGGCGTTACAAATCTCACAGAAAGTTTGAAGTGGGACACACTTGCAGATAGGCGGCGCGCTAAACGGAAAGGGCTGCTCACTATATTCCTAAATCCAATCTTCGCCGAGGATGTAGAGCATATATTATTACGACCAACTTCCAAATCGCGCAGTGGTCATCTTTCAAAGATAAGGGAAATAAGAGCTCGTACTGTGGCGTTCAGACAGTCGTTTTTCCCTCGCGCGATCTGCGAGTGGAACAGAGGGGGGGAAATATGACTTTGGCGCTTGGTGGCTAGCGGATTATATATGTAGATGTAGATGTAGTGAGTTTAATGACGTTAACAGAGAAACACCGTGGCTGGACAACTGTGAACTGGGGCGTGACTCGGCATCCTCCGTTCGTACCCCACAAGGCGTTGCCCGTCGCTACAGAACACGACAGCCAACAAGCCCTGAGGCTCTCAGCGGGCAGTGCCGTTGTACACAAGGAAGTCGCGACGCTAGAACAATAGTAGCGAAGTGCAGGCAGACTCGCACACAATCCGCGCTTCTTGCAGGAATTGGCGGTTGTCCCCCCAGAGTAAAAAAATGTAACACAGTGTGCATGAAGAGGTAACAGACACGCTACTGCGTTACTACGCGATCACTACCGCAGCGGTAGCGTTACCGCATACCGAGAGACAGGGGCCGGGTTCGATTCCCGGCAGGGGAGTGGATATCGTATGTCTTTCATCTTGATTTTTGTCATCATTGACACGCAAGTCGCCGAAGTGGCTAAATAGACTTGCAATTCGGCGGCCGAATCCCGAAGTGGATATCCCGGCCAATAAAATGCCTTACGATCACTGTTAAGTAGTGACACCCGCACGAAATATCTAGGAGTTTGCGTACGGACCGCTTTAGAATCGGACGACTACATAAAATAGCAGGCAGGACGGATGCTGGAGTCAGGTCGAGACGAAGAATCCTTAGGATGTCCCCTGTCAACAAACGAGGCGGCTTACAAAAGCGTCGTCTGCCCAGTGCTTGGATATTGCGCGTCAGTGTGGGATCCCCCACCAGGTAGGATTGCCGGTCCATTTAAGAAATATCTAACAAGAGCAGCGCTTTTCGTGACAGGTTTAGTAAGCTCGAAAGAATTATGAAGATGCTCAGCTAACTCGGTCTGTACCACGGACTGACCTACTGTTACAAATCCGATAGCGTGCGTTCGTACAAGAGTTAACTAGTATATCGGTGACTGCCACGTAGATCTGGCGAATCGCCCATGAAGATAAAATCAGGGAGATCCGACCTCAGACGCAGGCGTATCAACAGTGGATTTTCCACGCGAACCGTACGCCATTGGAATAGGAGAGCTGTAGTGGTTAATATAAAAGAAAAAGAGAAGAAAAGAAAAGATTGAAAATGTGGGAATGAGTGGTGAATAAAAAGGTGGTTATAAAATCGCTAATGGCCGTGAAGAAGGGAAGGAATGAAATGCAAATCGGACTTCCTATTACAGAAAAGTTATCGGACTTCGTGATTCGGAAAAGCTATTGTTGGGGTGGTTCTTGTGGCGTTTCTGAGCAAAAGTCAAACCAATTTCGATTACAAAAATTATTTAAAAAAAAAAAACAACAACAGAGAATAACAAATGTAACTGACAGGGGGAAATGGCGTACATAAGAGTTCATCCTTTACCATGTTAACATGTCTTCTTTCGTGTGGCGTCCAGGTCTTCAAAAATCTACTTCATTTCTGCGTGAAAAGTCTGCTCCGAAATCTTGCAGTCGTCCAGGAATCACTAATGTACACAAATTAAAATCGTCTTGACACTGAATGCAATTTATTTTACGTTGCTACTTCCATCCTCCGAATTTCATAACAACTCCCACAATATGTGTACACATTAATAAGTTTTCATTTTCTTAATCAGATCAAGACTAGCTAGTAAGTTTTTTACGACTGCATTAAGCTTCCGCTCCCGAGAGACAATAGACGGATAGAAAACAAAAAGAGTTACATTTTTAGTGCTTTCCTTTTCTTATACATATTTTCTCTGCCATCGAGCGCTCATACCGCTGCGACTGTATAATTTATATCTGAGGGAACGCTCCAGAGCGGTAAGTGACAGTGGTACAGAAAGTACCCTCCACCAGGCACCGTGACGTCGGTTGAGGAGTACAGACGTAGGTGTGGATGTAGATCAGTGAGCGCGTAGCGTCCGTCAAACAACCGCGATTGACTGGTCACGGGAACTACAGTCGCAAAGCTTTTGTAATCCAAATACAGAAAACGGAATGAGCTTGTGCCTAATCCTTCTACCAGAATATAGGAGCGTCATTTATAATTAAAGAAACATATTGGTCTGGAGAAAGATTGGTACTTTTATGGCTCTGAGTTGGCATCACTCGGATGAGCCCTGATCAGCTGATATATCAACATTGTTTTGTTTATAACCTCAAAAATACATTTCAAGAGTCCGCTTAATACGTCCACATTAGTTGAACAACGTTCTGTTGTTCGTTTTTTACCTGCTGAAGGCGAGAAACCAGTGAATATATACTGTAGAATGTCGAAAGTTTGTTGTGGAGGTTGTACGAATCGTGCACATTTTTACAATTGGGTAGAGGAGTTAAAAAATTCGGGACTCAGTGACTGACGAATACCGTTCTATCCGACCAGTTGCAGTTTTCAACTCCCTCACTTGAAAGTCGAATTGATTACATTATTCCTGCCGACCGCCGTGTGACTGTGGAAATGATAGCTGATAAGGTTCAACTTACTACTGGTACAGTTCGTAACATTATCAGTAACGAGCTGAAGTACCGCAAAACACATGCAAGATGGGTCCCAAAGGAGTTGACGCGGCTGCACAAGGAAACAAGGTTGTGTGTGTGCGCAGAGCTAAAGGAAAGTTATGAAAGAGAAGGTGAGCACTTCCTCAACAAAATTTTAACTTGTGGTGAAACTTGGGTTCACTATTATGAGCCAGAATCGAAAAGACAAAACATGGAGTGGAAGCACACCAACTCACCTGTCAACATAAAATTGAAAACCCGAACATCAGCAGAAAAAGTCATATTGACGATGTTTTGCGATACTTAGGGTCCAGTTTTTGTGATTAAGTGGAACAGCAGTGTACAATGAACAGCCAATGCTACTCGGATTTGCTTGTAAACAAGGTGAAGCCAGCCATGAGAGAGAGAGAGACGTGGTGGGTCTCAGAGTAGAGGTGTGATTCTCCAGCAAGACAACTCACTTCCTCATTTTGCTCAACTGACCCGTGAACCCATCGACAAATTAGGCTGGCAAGTACTGCCTCATCCCCCTTACAGTCCTGACTTAGCACCTGGTGATTTCCACTTGTTTGGTGCACTGAAGGGGGCCTTACGTGGGAAGAGGTCCCAGGACAACGTTTTTGAAACAAAGAGTACTTTGCAGCCGGAATATAAAAGCTTGTAGCCCGTTGGAACAAGTGGATAAATGTTCAAGGGGATTATGTTGAAAAGAAGAAAAAGTATTGTTTTGTGAAAATATACGCTTTTTTTTCCCTCCAGACCAATTTGTCTCTTGAATTATTGAACGACCCTAGTATTAGGTTGGTACATAAGTTCGTAGCGTTTTTGTTTTCCCTGTTGGTACTCCGGTTGCTCTGAGTGTTTTTTTTCTCTCGATTGTCAATTCTTATTTGTAGTTCACTGTTACTGTTTGAGTTTCCAGATCGCCATTTGGAGATAGTGAGTGGAGCTGTGGATGCTAGGAAATGGAGAAATCGGAGCATTTCCGACATATTGTTCTGTTTCAGTTCAGTAGAGGGGTGACAGCAGCGGAGGCAGCCGTATATGGGTATAACGCCATTAGACAGAGTACGGCAAGAAAATGGTTTTCTCGTTTTGAGGAGCATCGTTTTGACATTAGTGACTCTCCACGTTCAGCAAGAACTTCGGAGTTTGATGATGACCGTTTAAGCGCATTAATCCACGGTGATGGACGTCAGTGTAATCGAGAACCCGCAAATGTGGTGAACAGTGATCACTCCATCGTCATCGTGTGACATTTGCATGCAGTGTGGAACGTTAAAAATTCGGGTGTACGGGTACTGCGTGGTCTAAGCCGAAGTGACAAAGTTTAGCGACTGCCATATGCGCATTCCTACTTGCTCGCCATGGTTCGATCCCGTGAACAACACCGACCATTCCTATCACGTATCGTTACTGGTGACGATAAGTAAACGGAAATTGGAGGGATGTACGCAAATGTAGAGAAACCTTGTGACTGATGGCGGTGGAGCTTTAGCTTCGCGAACACAGATGACAAAGTTATACGCAGCAATTCAAGAAGCGACAGTACATCCGATGTGATAAGGAAGTCAAGTACCAGCGTATACGCACACCATACAGCCATAACGCGGAACTACGAAACTTTCAACAGATTATGAAAAAATTCTACATATTATTCGCAGGTAGCTCCACAATGACAGTTGTAGTTGAAATAGCTCCCCCCCCCTCCCCCCACAGTAAAGAAATGAATTGAAGCAGAGACCGAAAATATACTAATGAAAGACACACAATACGTAACTCGATAGTTAACACACTGCAGAGGGAAAGAAACTGGTACACCTGCCTAATATCGTGTAGGGCCTGAGCGAGCACGCACAAGTGGAAAGGTGCTTCATCCTCCCCCTCAGTCACCAGAATTGAAAGTGATCGAGGAATTTTTGGGACAAACTCGACAGAGAAATAAGCAAAACACCAATCACATCTAGAAAACACGTGAAAAACAGACTGCTGCAAGAAGAGCGGCACGAAATATCTGCCGAGATTACCCGGAAACTAGTAGAGATCATTCCAAGTCGCCTGTGAGGAAATAATTACGATGAAAGGAGTGCCTACCAAATGCTGCACTTTTGGAATATGAGTACAAAGAAAGGTCTCCGAATACTGGTTTTGTTTTTGAATGTGTTTGTTAATCGTTGTGTTTATATTTGCAGTATGGCTGTTGATAATATAACGATCTTTCTCTCAAATATATATTGGCGATTTTCTTTTCCGATACGTCGATATATCGATATGAAAATGGCAATACGAGTCCAGATACTTTTATTTTATATTTTTTCGCAGTTTTCGGTAAATGCATGAAATTGTTCTTTTGAAATGGTGGTAGAACATAAATTTACCATCACTGTGGGGAGGATTCTTACACTTTTTGAGCTCCCGTCATGTCCGATCTTTCTCTTCGACTGTGTCAAGCAGGTGTTGTTGTTGTTGTTGTTGTTGCTGCTGCTGCTGTTGCGGTCTTCAGTCCTGAGACTGGTATGATGCAGCTCTCCGTGCTACTCTATCCTGTGCAAGCTTCTTCATCTCCCAGTACCTACTGCAACATACATCCTTCCGAATCTGCTTAGTGTATTCGTATTTTGATCTCCCTCTACAATTTTTACCCTCCACGCTGCCCTCCAGTACTAAATTGGTGATCCTTTGATGCCTCGGAACATGTCCTACCAACCGATCCCTTCTTCGGGTCAAGTTGTGCCACAAACTCCTCTTCTCCCCAATCCCTCCTCATTAGTTATGTGATCTACCCATCTAATCTTCAGCATTCTTCTGTAGCACCACATTTCGAAAGCTATTCTCTTCTTGTCCAAACTATTTTTCGTCCATGTTTCACTTCCATACATATACTTGCAGAAACGACTTCCTGACACTTAAATCTATACTCGATGTTAAAAAATTTCTCTTTTTCAGAAACGCTTTCTTTGCCACTGCCAGTCTACATTTTATATCCTCTCTACTTCGACCATCAGCATTTTGCTCTCCAAATAGCAAAACTCCTTTACTACTTTAAGTGTCTCATTTCCTAATCTAATTCCCTCAGCATCACCCGACTTAATTCGACTACATTCCATTATCCTCGTTTTGCCCTTTGTTGATGTTAATCTTATATCATCCTTTCAAGACACTGTCCATTCCGTTCAACTGCTCTTCCAAGTCCTTAGGTGTCTCTGACAGAATTACAATGTCATCGGCAAACCTCAGAGTTTTTATTTCTTCTCCGTGGATTTTAATACCTACTCCGAATTTTTCTTTTGTTTGGTTCAAATGGCTCTGAGCACTATGGGACTCAACTGCTGTGGTCATTAGTCCCCTAGAACTACTTAAACCTAACTAACCTAAGGACATCACACACATCCATGCCCGAGGCAGGATTCGAACCTGCGACCGTAGCAGTCGCACGGTTCCGGACTGCGCGCCTAGAACCTAGAGAGCACGGCGGCCGGCTTTCTTTTGTTACCTTTACTGCTTGCTCAATATACAGATTGAATAACATCGGGAAGAGGCTACAACCCTGTCTTACTCCCTTCCCGACCACTGCTTCCATTTCATGTCCCTCGACTCCTATAACTGCCATCTGGTTTCTGTACAAATTGTAAATAGCCTTTCGCTCCCTGTATTTTGCCCCTGCCACCTTTAGAATTTGAAAGAGAGTATTCCAGTCAACATTGTCAAAAGCTTTCTCCACGTCTACAAATGCTAGGAACGTAGGTTTGCCTTTCCTTAATCTATTTTCTAAGATAAGTCGTAGGGTCAGTATTGCCTCACGTGTTCCAACATTTATACGGAATCCAAACTGATCTTCCCCGAGGTCGGCTTCTACTAGTTTTTCCATTCGTCTGTAAAGAACTCGTGTTAGTATTTTGCAGCTGCAAGCAGGTGTCGGTGCCACAAAAGTCCCATTTCACGGGAAGGGGGGGGGGGGGGGAGGGGATGGGATTACAAGATTTCTCATGTGGAGGAACAGCACAGAAGTTGCTGGAAACAGTTTTTAGCGCAACTACTCTGCTGTTCCTTCAGATCGGTTTTCTTGGAAAGCTATTGCGGAAAATAATGAACGAACATCTAAAATACGAGATTGCCTTTACGGAGACGTGCGAGGGGAAACACTGACGTAATCGCCGCTCGGCGCTACCAACAGAAACTGCAACTTTTAGGTTCAGCGCGTAGGTTTGACACTACGGTTGCTAGGTCGCTGGCGTTGGCAGAAATGGAAAAAAAAAAGGTATGTCGGCACGAAGTGTTCCGGGCAAATCCGATACGTCACGAAGCCGAACGACACCCAACTTTTGTTGTGCTGCTTACGTGCAGTTGCCATTGTTTGGGAAATGTTTATCGCCAAGCGTGAGCGTGCGTCGTTTTCAAATGGCTCTGAGCACTATGGGACTTAACTTCTGAGGTCATCAGTGCTCTAGAACTGAGAACTACTTAAACCTAACTAACCTAAGGACAGGACACACATCCATGCCCGAGGTAGGATTCGAACCTGCGACCGTAGCGATCTCGCGGTTCCAGACTGAAGCGCCTAGAACCGATCGACCACTCAGGCCGGCGCATCGCTTTCCTTCTAATCGTTGGTCTGAGGGGGATACGCAGGCTGTTAGCTTGTTGCTGTACAGAATATGTAATAATAAATGAATATTCTACAACGGGCAGTTTATTTCCAGTGTGCATCCGATATTTTTGTAGGCTGGTACGTCGATATATTTATCGTCGATGAATATTTTTTCGATATTTCGAGTGCCGATAATGGTATTTACCCGATATCGATATTCCGGATTCCACACGTTTTTAAAAATTTCGACAGTCCCGCTAACTTCCAGTGTGTTTTTGAGGTACCATGGACATTTAGCTATGGTGTTCCGTACAAAAACTCGTATTTACATCATATCTGTGCTTTGTTATTACTGAAATTTCACTAATACGAAGGGAAATATAATAAGTCATGTCTGTCCTAATAATTTTGGGAGTGACTGTACATCGACTGGGGAGTGTGAAACCGCAGCTGAGTAAGGAAAGCTTACCGGTAGAGAGAGAGAGAGAGAGAGAGAGAGAGAGAGAGCAAACCCACGGGTCACTTGTCACTGGGACTTTTAGTGTGTTGTCGCCGTGTGTGTGAGCTGCGTACTTTTTCCATGGCTGTGCCAGGAACGTGCCGAAACGACCCGCGCTAGCTGTGTAGTTACGTGTGTGTGTGTGCTTGCCCCATTTAACCGTTCGTCCCAGGTGCAGGCGCTTCGCGGAAAATCCCCATCTTGTGGCGGGAGCCGTAGCTAACAAGTCCCTGCTACCCGCAGCGCGGGGAAGTTCGATTTGTTCGCACAGGCACTGCGTGAGTGCGTGCGTGCGTGCGTGATGCGGGCGGCAGTGTGTGGCGGCGAGCTGTTCTGCAGACCACTGCGGCGGAAGCGCTGCAAATGGCGGAAGCCCGCAGATAGGACCAAGCACCGCCCGTGTGCCTACAGCTCTGTCTGTACAGCTGCGTGTGTGTGTGTGTGTGTGTGTGTGTGTGTGTGTGTGTGTGTGTGTGTGTGTGCCAGCCGTACTCTGACCTCTAGGTTGCATACGCCGTGACTCGGCTAAGCTGTGACCAGCTGAGGTATTTCCGAGGCCGTTCACGATATCGTAATTATTAGATGGCACCCCCTGGATGTCCAGATGTGACAAAAAAAATATACGTTCTGTCCTTATCCAAATAGACTGTGGAAGAAAAAAACCTCGATAAACGACGTATCGTCCCATTTCGTAGCTGTGCAGGGTATTCTAAAAGAATATCGGGATTTTAAGGCTTCTTAGTGTTTATTACATACTGATGTGAACATGTTGTTGATGTTGTTGTTGTTGTTGTTGTTGTTATCTTCAGTCCTGAGATTGGCTTGATGCAGCTCTCCATGCTACTCTATCCTGTGCAAGCTGCATCGTCTTACAGTAGCTACCTTCTAAATCTGTTTAGTGTATTCATCTCTTAGTCTCCCTCTGCGATTTTTACCTCCACACTGCCCTCCAATACTAAATTGGTGATCCCTCGATGCTTCCGAACATATCCTACCAACCGGTCCCTTCTTCTGGTCAAGTTGTGCCACAAACTTCTCTTCTCCCCAATTCTATTCAATACCTCCTCTTAGTTATGTGATCTACCCATCTAATCTTCAGCATTCTTCTCTAAAACCACATTTCAAAAGCTTCTATTCTCTTCTTGTCCAAACTATTTATCGCCCATGTTTCACTTCCATACATGAAACGACTTCCTGACACTTAAATCTATACTCGATGTTAACAAATTTCTCGTCTTCAGAAACGCTTTCCTTGCCATTGCCAGTCTACATTTTATATCCTCCCTACTTCGACCATCATCACTTATTTTGCTCCCCAAATAGCAACACTCCTTTACTACTTTAACTGCCTTATTTCCTAATCTAATTCCCTCAGCATCACCCGACTTAATTCGACTACATTCCATTATCCTCGTTTTGCTTTTGTTGGTGTGAACATAGAAATTACGAACTAAGCACAAGGAGCATCTATGGCTCAGATTAAAATTTTGACAATTTCGTGAAACTCGAAAGGAAATAGCATTTAATCTTATCGCTGCACAAACCGCTTTTGTATTTTACTAAATTTGCAGTTAGAGCCGTCATCGTACACCGGTATGCATACATGTATAAACATTTATGCAGATTTTTAAGTAAAGGTAAGAGGCGAAGGCAAAAATGTAGTCCTGCAAAATAACTACTAGAGTAAATCCGCTACATTATCGTATTTGTTTGTGAGAGACTAATGTTTTACTAAGTGGGTTGCAACATAGCATTTCAGTCTTTGTATAAACGCAAGGATTAAATGCCTAACAAACTAAATATATCTTGGCGATAAACAGGACGAGTGCTGCTCTTGGAGGTTCTAGCGTAACACGAAAGCTCTAGAACTGGCCAGTGTCAAGATTGCAATTTCTTACTTAGTTGTTAGTTGCCGTCGTTACACATCACCTGCACCCTAGAAGATATTTTAGTCCGTCGTTCACAGTTATTTTTATTATTAAAACGCACAGTGCGTCAAAAACGCCAAGCCTGGTTGTGAACGTAGTACAAGTAACAGCCACTAGGTCGCGGGCTAATCGAAACACGGAACAGAACCCGAGGTCTCCCGAACTGCGGCTTGAAAGTGTTCCAACAGTTCGAGTCGTGTATAAACACAGCTCTATTAACAGCAGTTAGGAACATACGCTGTTACACTACGAGCGGTTACTATTAGGTTACACTAAAGTACTAGACACTTGGCAATTGTGATGAGTCAAATGGCGGAAATGATGGATCTCGGGTTCTTCGGCCATCGTAATTTAATTTATTATTTACTACACAAATTGCTTGGTAATGTTGATTGTCGCCTACTTACGTGGTGGGCCTTAATCAAAATGATGCTTTTGTAAAGTTCTCTATTTTAACAATATTAATCTTAAGTAGAATTACACTCTCTGGATCTTAAAACATGAATATATAAATTGAACAATGTAATAAACTTTTCTTATTAATTTCCTCGGCTAGTCAGTTCATTTAAAGCAAGAAAACTTTAGTTATTAATTACAATTGCGGCCCACACAGGTGAGAGAGTATTCCTTCTTACCTCCGTTAACCATTGCATTGTAGTCGGAGTCCTGGCTCTGTCTCTCGGCTGTGGTACTGAAAATAAGAACCTTAAAGCTACGTATTTTCTGCAGCGTCGGGCGGCTCTGGGGGAAAATGTATATTACGTTAATGGCGGGCAAGTTTTCCGCTTCCGCTAATTTTTATAAGTTAATATCGCCACGTTATGGCGTCGTTGGATGCATCGGCCGATTGTTGCACTATAAATTACTCGAATGCAGGTTTTTACGGAAGGCGGATATGACATCGAGGTGACCTCTTACACATTAAAAGTGCACAATAATATTAAATAAATATATTATCTGCTTAATTAGTACAAATATGGTTACATTTGCCAGCATTTGATGTCCGTCTACACGGAACCCAGACAAAAGTTGAAGTGAAGACGACTAAAAACTCGACAAAAGAGCGTATCTTGTCGGCTCTTTAGATCATTTCGTGAAATTTCTTTGCCCTCGAAACTTACACAGAGAAATTATTATTATACGGATAGCCCTCGAAACTTACACAGAGAAATTATTATTATACGGATATATGAGAAAATGTATATTATTCAGTTTTTGAATGCCTCTTCTTTATAAATACTGTTTTTAAGTCTTCTCTTATTACTTCGCTGGGGACGCTATATGGGGGGAAAATAGAGCGTAAATAAATATGGAACGTACCACGTGTATACGAACAGTCAAAAAATTTCAGCTCCTTCGTTATGTAAGATTAAAGGTACATTGGGAGTCATTGTAACGCACTATGGCTAGAATAACCGTTTGATTATCCACAAAAAAAATGTTAAATTTACTGGCAAAACAAAGATCATAGACATTTTTGCATCTGCCTCTCTTGGACCGATTGTTTCACTCGGTGTAGTTGGGAATGTGTGTGTGTGTTGCGTGTTCATCGCGCACGTGCTTCGGCGACACGAAGTACAGCTTTTTCGTTTGCTTCTTTGTCACGTCCTCGGAGGCAGGGGTGGCGTCTTCTTTGCGGCCGGCCGGCCTGCCTGCTTTCTTCGACTGCTTCTCGTGTCGTGCTTGTTCGCCGGCCACGACTCATACACGGCAGACGCAACGGGGCTGCAGGCAGCCAACTATATCGATCTGTATTACTGTGAGGGCAGGCGCAGCGGAACTCACAATACGACATATTGCTTGCCTAAGGGCGGCAGTACTACCAACCTAATTTACATGCTGGCCAGCGCCTGCCAAACTCAGTAACTAACAAATGAATTATAGCTCGGGCTCAATACTCTACAACTAAGGACAGGGGGAAATGTGTTTGTTACGAAGTACGTACTTCAGTCTTCGCTTTCCGAGCGTGTCGTAAACATTTAAAGCTTCATCCTGGGTGAACCGGTACCGTTAGGGGGCCTGACATCAAATTCCCGTTGCAACTCTGAATTTCCAGAGAATAAAGTCCGGAACCGACAAATACGACCCCGAAGTGTTCAGCTCACTGCGACAGTCACGTTTCGCCGCTGCGGGCGCGATTCGTGAAAGCAGAGGGAACTCCCTGTCAAAACTAAGAACAAACAGTTCTCAAAGTTTCACGCAACACGTATTAAAGTACAGTACTGCCCATTAAAGTAGCTACAGCAAAAAGAAATGCAGATGATAAAAGGGTATTCATTGGACAAATATATTATACTAGAACTGACATTTTCACGCAATTTGGGTGCACAGATCCTGAGAAATCAGTACCCAGAACAACCACCTCTGGCTCTAATAACGGCCTCGATACGCCTGGGCATTGAGCCAAACAGAGCTCGGATGGCGTGTACAGGTACAGCTGCCCGTGCAGCTTCAACACGATACCACAGTTCATCGAGAGTAGTGACTGGCGTATTGTGACGAGCCAGTTGCTCGGCCACCATTGACCAGAAGTTTTCAATTGGTGCATTATCCTGCCGAAATGTAGTGTTCTGCAGGGATCGAATGGAGGGTAGAGCCACGGGTCGTAACACATCTGAAATGTAACGTCCACTGTTCAAAGTGCCGTCAGTGCGAACAAGAGGTGACCGAGACGTGTAACCAATGGCACCCCATACCATCACGCCGGGTGATACGCCAGTATGGCAATGACGAATACACGCTTCCGATGTGCGTTCACCGCGATGTCGCCAAACACGGATGCGACTATCGTGATGCTGTAAACAGAACCTGGATTCATCCGAAAAAATGTTTTGCCATTCGTGCACCCAGGTTCGTCGTCGAGTACACCATCGCAGGCGCTCCTCTCTCTGATGCAGCGTCAAGGGTAACCGCAGCCACGGTCTCCGAGCTGATAGTCCGTGCTGCTGCAAACGTCGTCGAACTGTTCGTGGAGGTGGTTGTTGTCTTACAAACGTCCCCATCTGTTGACTCAGGGATCGAGACGTGGCTGCACGATCCGTTACAGCCGTGCGGATAAGATGCCTGTCATCTCGACTGCTAGTGATACGAGGCCGTTGGGATCCAGCACGGCGTTCCGTATTACCCTCCTGAACGCACCGATTCCATATTCTGCTGCCGGCCGCGGTGGTCTCGCGGTTCTAGGCGCGCAGTCCGGAACCGTGCGACTGCTACGGTCGCAGGTTCGAATCCTGCCTCGGACATGGATGTGTGTGATGTCCTTAGGTTAGTTAGGTTTAAGTGGTTCTAAGTTCTAGGGGACTGATGACCTCAGATGTCCTGCAGTACTCAGAATTATTTGAACCGAAATTTCAATAGTGTAATAAAAATTTACAACAAGATCATGTGCCTCAAAAAAGTTGCTGGTCTGTATATTGCTTTCTTTATGTTGGCAAATTTTTGTTCTTTACTGTCAAAACGATCCTCTTGAGCATGAGAAAACAGTTCTGTCTCCTTGCTCTCTCCAGTGGCTGCCTCCCTCCGCTCCTGTCACCCCTCTACACAACTCACACAGAAGAATGTGTCGGAAATGTTTCGATTTCTCCACTTGGCACTCCAGTTTCTACTATATCCGAATGACAAAATGACAATACGTAATGTCAGACAGCAGCAGTGAATTACAAATTTAAAAAATTAGAATCGACGTATAACGCCACAGCAACAGCAATACCAACATGCTTTATGCGCCGACCTCGTACTCCGTATGAGCAGCGGCGTGAAGCGAGCCCGGGCCGTTTTGCGGCAGATTCGCCTTGTCGATGTGCAGGGCGCACCGCAGGCGGTGCAGAGCAGGCGACCGGTTTGAGTGACGCCCGGGTGTTGCGCTGTTGTGTTGCAGCGGCCCAGCAGCCAGGCGCGCACCGGCCAGCTGAGGCTGAGGCTCGGGTCAGCCAGCCATCCAGCCAGTGCAGTGCAGGGTGCGTGACCAGCCAGCACACCGCAACAGGTAAGCAGCCCGCCGCGCTCCTGCAATAGCACTAGCATTACGTAACCATTGCGGCACCTCACCTCAACCTCTCGATACCAGCAATATTCCACTGTGTTCCTGTAAAGTAGTTAACATATTTTGTGACAACGTCCAGATTTGATTTCATTGATGTACAGGTACCGCGATACATCGATATGTTTGCATTGCAATAATATTATTCTTATGTGTATTCTTTCTTTTGTCACTCTGATCTTTGACGTACTTGCAACTCTGATTTTTGGGCGCTTAAGCGGTTTTTACAGAGTCAAGCTTTGGTCGTCATGTTAAAAAGACGTAAATTGTAGTCAGTTTATGAAATGTAAACTTTAACAGTGAGGAAGACATTTTCAAGTATGTTTTATATTGTGAAGTGATGTTGCAACAAAAGTAATAAAAAAAAAGAAGTGTATCTTTAATTCGGAGTGCTGATTACTTCTTTACATCACCACTGTCCTAATTTGCAAAAGTTTAATGTTCAACAGTGGTTTATGAAACACATCTATAAAACTTTCGAATATCGCAGAGCAACACCTAGGCCTCTTTGCTTCCGAGCTTGGAATCATCACCACCTAGATTTTCGACGATTGAGCCACGAGTTCACAACGAGACCAGCGTGCGAAACACGAAACGATGAGTGCCTAGTTTATCCATTACTTCACGAAATGACTTTATTAACTGTGCTCTATTGACACCTGCCACATAATATAACTTTGTTGTTGCCCGAAAATGCAATATTTAGCAGCGTGAGCAACACTACAATCGTAATTAATTTTTTACCTTCGTTGTGGTGGGGTTGTTAGGCTCCCCACCAACAGTAATCCTCTTCGTTCACGCCACTGTTAATCGTTTGCCACTCCAAGCACGTGGAAGACGACGCGCGCTATCTAAAAGTAACTGCGTCTATTCAAATTCGTTAGACATCGATCAAAACATGCGTGCAATAAGTTGGCCAGAGACTGTGTGTCCAAAAATAGTGTCACGTATCTGTGTCTCTCTGAAGTACTGCATACAACTACAGTTAACTGGCCCGCCACAATGACGCGTAGCTTCCTCTCTGAAGTCCTCTCGTAAGTCACTGAAGAGGCCGTTAAGATACAAGCCGGAACCTGGTAGAAACACAAATACCATACTGCAACAACAAAGGCGTCTCAGTAAACGCAAATATTATACTGCAGCAGCAAAGGCGTGCAAAGTAAAAAAATAAAGAAAAAAGCTCTGAATACTGTTTCCTCTCTGACATCGGTGCGCCAAAAATATGATTTTCAAACGATTTATGAGCTTCTTGGCGTAGTGAAAACTCAATGTGAATGTTGTTATTGCTCTGGCCATAGGTCGTGTGACGTTAATCCGATCTTTCTCCCCGTCAAATACTCAACTGGTTTCACGTGGTGTGTGACGGATGGCACCCCCGCAGCTGAGGAAGACGCCACGTGGACCGTTATCTGAAAATGTTCAAATGTGTGTGGATTCCCAAAGGACCAAACTCATACACTACTTGAACTCACTCACGCTAACAACAACAAACACACATATGCCCGAGGGAGGGACCGTGCAAACCGTGTCATGGCACCTTAAAGGATTACGGAGTTCGCGTAATTACATTGCCCGCGTACTGAGAGAAAAGATCGGTAAAGGAGATTTCGTCCAAGGCGCTGCAGTCATGGGCTGTGCGGCTGGTCCCGGCGGAGGTTCGAGTCCTCCCTCGGGCATGGGTGTGTGTGTTTGTCCTTAGGGTAATTTAGGTTAAGTAGCGTGTCAGCTTAGGGACTGATGACCTTAGCAGTTAAGTCCCGTAACATTTCACACACATTTGAACAGGACAGATTTCAGAGACGCTGAAATAAAAAGTTTGATAAAGTGAATACCGACATAACACTCCTTCGCTGGAGCCTAAAAAAGTTCTAAAATGCAACATTAGAGATTGAGATGCGGCATTAATACAAGAGGATAGTAGCTTTCTTGACTGAAACAAGGCAGTTATCATTAAATTAGCGTAATTATTCAATTAAAAGTTACACTTACATTTCATGAGACAGCAATCGGTAACAAACGGGGGTGGGGGGAGGGGGAGAGAGAGAGAGAGAGAGAGAGAGAGAGAGAGAGAGAGAGAGAACAGGATCACATCTCCCGCTTATAAAGTTTCATTTATCAGCATTTCTCTGGAGAATTCTTGATATGGACAGTAAAAAATACATTTTTGTATTAATTTATGACCATTTTTTTTTACTTTACAGATTTATTTACGCAGAGAAAATTTGTTCTTAACGTCTTTCAGTTTTAATTAAACGTTTGGGGCATATTCTGTAAATTATTCAGAAAGCAACATTTCAAAGTGCGCACTTAGCTTTTTAACAACTTACTTAGGGGTAACCACTTTTAAGAACTGCACACAGCATATATCAGTGGTTACAGATGGCGGCTGGCGTCTTTAACCGCCCAGCTCCCTGTCTACAATCTTTGATCTCTCTCCCGCCCCCCTCCCCCCACCTGCGCCAATTTCCTTAAATCCTTCTTTTCCGTAAGCCCTGTATAAACAGTAGGCGGCAATACTTTAATTTCAGTCGCTTTTACCATGTGTAATTGGTTGACATATTTATACGGCGTCATGATGTCGAAAGTGCTGAACTGGAATGCGTATATACAATCACGAAGCTAATAGTCAATTAGCAGCGTCTGAAGACGACGATCAACGACCCTGATGTAATATGTTGCAATATACTATTCAGCTGGTTACATTTTCAACGGGCTTGCGGCGGAAACGGTTAAACTGAGTGAGAAACGCCTCGTATTCAAATTCAAGTTGCAAGGTTTCCGCTCGGTAAACTCCGTCTATTCTCTAAACGAGTTCGTCGAGGCACTTAAAAACTTCTCTTACACTCTGTAATACGTCTGTGAGATTTTTTTGTATTAATTCTTTAACTATTTTATTTTCATATTTTCTAATCATCGTTCTGTAAAATATATAGTGAGAAAAGCAGCTGTGTATGGAACCTGACAAATAAATAAAACAGGAAACTTCACCTATCCCGAAAATAAAAGCGAGAAAAGATAACGATCCGGCGCGGGTTTAAGGTGCCATGACACGGTTTGCACGGTCCCTCCCTCGGGCATATGTGTGTTTGTTGTTGTTAGCGTGAGTGAGTTCAAGTAGTGGATAAGTTTGGTCCTTTGGGAATTCACACACATTTGAACATTTTCAGATAACGGTCCACGTGGCGTCTTCCTCAGCTGCGGGGTGCCATCCGTCACACACCACGTGAAACCAGTTGAGTATTTGACGGGGAGAAAGATCGGATTAGCGTCACACGACCTATGGCCAGAGCAATAACAACGTTCACATTGAGTTTTCACTACGCCAAGAAGCTCATGAATCGTTTGAAAATCATATTTTTGGCGCACCGATGTCAGAGAGGAAACAGTATTCAGAGCTTTTTTCTTTATTTTTTTACTTTGCACGCCTTTGCTGCTGCAGTATAATATTTGTGTTTACTGAGACGCCTTTGTTGTTGCAGTATGGTATTTGTGTTTCAACCAGGTTTCGGCTTGTATCTTAACGGCCTCTTCAGTGACTTACGAGAGTACTTCCGAGAGGAAGCTCGTCATTGTTTAGGGCCAGTTAACTGTAGTTGTATGCGGCACTTAAGAGAGACACAGATACGTGACACTATTTTTGGACATACAGTCCGTGGCCCATTTATTAGACGCACTGCAGTTTTAGCAAATAAATGAAACGTAGTATTTGTTGAAAATATTTTATTTTAATAATTACAACAAAAATTAAAATATCGTGAGAACATTACTTTCGATATCTTGTTGAACCACCTTTTGCAGCTATAAGACCCTTAATACGACGTTGCATGTTGTTGGTGCGGGACTGTACTGTTTCCTGCATGTGTGGATGGTGATGCCACACATGGAAGATCTCTAAAAGCTTTTTTTTTTGTGTGTGATGTTATCTTTCGCCACCTTCCGCTTTACTAGATCCCATACGTTTCCTGTGGGTTCATATCGGGACAGTTACCTGGCAAGTCTAACAGAGGGATATTTTTTTTCCTTCAGAAAGGATTTAACTGACCTGGCTGTGTGACAGGGAGCTCCATCCTGCAGAAAAATAAACGGTTTCCCCTTCGGGCACCATTCTCTAAGCTGTGGTGTTAACCGTTTTTGCACGACTTCCTTGTTCTGGTCTTGCCTCATTGTGCCTTGAACCAAGTAAAGACGTCCTGTACCATTGCCGCAGATGACAGACCAAATCATCACCGTAGTCTGAATAATGCAATCTGGATGAAAGTTTTCCTATGTTCGACGGCGCTAATACTGAGATTTGTTAGTTTTAAATTTCGAACGTGCTTTCATCGATGAAGCATACTGTAAAAATGGAGAAATATAATTTACTATGAATAAATGTACATGGGTTACATGATATCGTAAATAATATTCTTGTCACACCACTGTTTAGTCTGCGTCAGACGCTGTGCTTTCACTGTGGCTGTTCAATTTGGTTTCCTAGCGGGCCGACAGGCCTTCAAATCAATATCCTTCAACTTCCTGCGACCACTGCGTTCACATGCATTCACATTAGCCTCTTCCAGTTGAGATTTTATCTGCTTCGTTGTTGCAGATCTGTTTTCTAGGCGAATTGTTTTGAGAAATCGTTCTGACCTTGGGGTGAAAATAGGTTTTCTTCCACATGTATTCTTCCTTCTGCCAGTGGGTGTGTTGGAGCTACGCACCCCCTTGAAGATGTCTCCCGCAGTCGGAGACGAAACGTTCAGATTTGACACAGAATTCATCAACCGACCACGGCATAACAGCCCGGATAATTATAATGGACAAGAAATGTAAACTTTCAGATTTGTCCACGAGATCGTAATTCTGTGAGAGGGTACAGCCGTCTTGGCCTTAAAAAAGCTCATTATCGACGGACCTAAGAGAAGAGTAATGGTATGCAGAATTAAGGCGGGCAATGCTGATAGCAATAGAGCAGTCAATGAAATCCTTAGAGTAGTCGATGGGTTTTGTTATTTGGACAGCAAAATTACTGGGTAGAAAGTAGAGAGCAAATAAGGCGCTGATTGATAATAATACGAAAAATATTTCTGCAAGACTGAAACTTGTTGACCTTTAATGCAAATTTAATTCTGTGCAAGAAGGTGTTTGTCTGGGCTGTAGCCTTCTGCAACACGGGCGCTAATGAGACAGTGTCATTCGGCAGAAGATAAGGTAGGCAGATCGTGATACTGAAGCGGGCTGCCGAAAAAAGGAACTTAGGGCACACGCCAAGTAAAAGAACAGGTCGGTTCGTCCAACACGTCCCGGGCCGTCGAGGGATGCTCTGACTGTTAACGAAGGGAAGTGCGTGGGGTGAAAGTTGTAGCGGTGGTTAAACTGCCAAACGTCGGCGAAACCGGCTACGAGCTGAGTGAATTTGGTCGCTTACCTCATGACAGGGGCAGTGCGGCAACCGCGGGGTTACAGGTAGGGCTGCTGATAAAACACTGATATTACGTAGAAAACATATTGATATATATCGGCGATATTTCTTCACCAATACATTGATATCGAAATGGCACTATCGAATGCCGACATTTTTATACACACAGCATTCTCGCCCTTTTCATTGCTCTTGAAAACCACACATCGCATGTTGTACCAGCATACAGTGATACCTTCAGAGGTGGTGGTCCAGGTTGCTGTACACACCGATACCTCTAACACCCAGTAGCACGTCCCCTTACATTGATACATGCCTGTATTCGTCGTGGCACACTATCCACAAGTTCATCAAGGCACTGTTGGTCCAGATTATTCCATTCCTCAGTGGCAATTCGGCGTTGATCCGTCAGAGTGGTTGGTGGGTCACGTCGTCCATAAACAGCCCTTTTCAATCTATCCCAGGGGTGTTCGATAGGGTTCATGTCTGGAGAACATGCTGGCCATTGTAGTCGAGAGATGTCGTTATCCTGTAGGAAGTCATTCATAAGATGTGCACGATGGGGGCGCGAATTGTCGTCCACGAAGACGAATGCCTCGCCAATATGCTGCTCATGTGGTTGCAGTATCGGTCGCAGGATGCCATTCACGTATCGTACAGCCATTACAGCGCCTTCCATGACCACCAGCGGCGTACGTCGGCCCCACACAATGCAACCCCAAAACAGCAGGGAACCTCCACCTTGCTGCACTCGCTGGACAGTGTGTCTAAGGCGTTCAGCGTGATCAGGTTGCCTCCAACACGTCTGAACATTGTCTGGTCGAAGGCCTATGCGACACTCATCGGCGAAGAGAACGTGAAGCCAGACCTGAGCGGTCCATTCGGCATGATGTTGGGCGCATCTGTACCGCGCTGCACGGTGTCGTGGTTGCAAAGGTGGACCTCGCCATGGACGTCTATTGCGCACAGTTTCAGTCGTACTGTGGCTACACGAAAAGCATTATTCAACATGGTGGCGTCGCTGTCAGGGTTCCTCCGAGCCATAGTCCGTAGGTATCGGTCATCCACTGCAGTAGCAGCCCTCGGGCGGCCTGAGCGAGGCACGTCATCGACAGTTCCTGTCTCTCTGTATCTCCTCCGTGTCCGAACAACATCGCTTTGGTTCACTCCGAGACGCCTGGACACTTCCCTTGTTGAGAGCCCTTCCTGGCACCAAGTAACTATGCGGACGCGATCGAACCGCGGTATTGACCGTCTAGGCACGGTGGAACCACAGACAACACGAGCCGTGTACCTCCTTCCTGGTGGGATGACTGGAGCTGATCGGCTGTTGGACTCCCTCTAATAGGCGCTAGTTATTTATCTCTAAACAGTGAAAGGGACTGTGTCTGTGATACAGTAACCACAGTAAACGTCGACCTTCAGGAGTTTTGGGAACCGGGGTGATGCAAAACTGTTTTTGATGTGTACATTATATTGTTTTCGCAATTCTCGATAAATACTTGTTATCATGAAATTGTATTAGAACATAATTTTACTTTCAGAGTGTTAAGGAGTGGTATTACTTTTTAGCTTTCATCTCGTCTAGTCCAGTCCATCTGTTTGACTGTACCGATGCCCGAAGAAAACTCCGATTGCACTCGACGGGTGCCGATGTGAATGGAATAACGAGTTCTCCGATGTGGAGAAGAAGCACTGTAGTACATCGGCATCCTTGGAGAACAGCTGCTGCTGATGATGAACAAGGTGGCTCTCTGCGGTGGGCGGAGACCTGCGTCGAGTGGAAATGCTGACGTAGTCGGCGGTCGGTCGCTACCAACAGAAACAGCAGCGTTTCACTTCGCTACGCAGTTTCGACACTACAGCTGCTACGTCGCTGGCGTCTGCAGGAATGGAGAAACGGGCAAGTCGACACGAAGTGTTGCGGACGAATCGGATGTGTGACGAAACCGAACGACGAACCCATCGGACGCGCTTAGCTGCGCCACTTAAACATGCAGGCTCCGCTGCTAGCGTGAGCGTGCACCCTTCTCCTTTCAATTCTTGCTCTGAGGGGGGGTTCGCAGGCTGCTAGCATGTCGATATACAGAATATGTAACGACAAGTCAATACTTGTATATACAGCTCTAAAACCAGCTGTATATTTACAATATGTACCCGATACTCTTTTTTTTAGCCGCTACGTCAATATTTTTTCCATCGATATATGGATAATGTTTATCGATTTGAGTGGAACATAAAGGTTTCTAAATATCGATTTATCGAATTCCCGGCATTTTAAAACAGTCCTAGTTAGTAGCTGTCAGAGGGGGGTGGGGGGGATGTTTCATTGCTTGTCTTCCAGTACTGACGAGCGACCGCGACCCTCACCCATCTGGCGCTCTGGCGTACGTTTTGTCACGAGAGCGGATGCCGTAACAACGGCGGTCGTCTTCAAGCGTGGTGCTTATTCGTGGCAGCGAAGATGAAACAAATTAAGCATTTTCAATACAAGACATTGGGTGCAACCATCTGACATTAAAATCGTTTATCAAAGTTCTTTTATGGTCCAAAAAATGGCTCTGAGCACTGTGGGACTTAACTTCTGAGGTCATCAGTCCCCCAGAACTTGCAACTGGAACACACAAATCCATGCCAGAGGCAGGATTCGAACCTACTACGTTACGGTCGCGAGGTTCCAGACTGTAGCGGCTAGAAACACTCGGCCACCCCGGCCGGCAATTCTTTTATGTCTCATAGCCACTAGTGCACTTAAATATAACTCGGAATACTACACTACTGGCCATTAAAATTGCTACACCAAGAAGAAATGCAGATAATAAACTGGTATTCATCGCACAAATATATTATACTAGAACTGACATGTGAATACATTTTCACACATTTCGGTGCATAGATGCTAAGAAATCAGTACCGAGAACAACCACCTCTGGCCGTAATAACGGCCTCGATACGCCTGGGCGTTGAGTCAGACAGAGCCCGGATGGCGTGTACAGGTACAGCTGCCGGTGCAGCTTCAATACGATACTACAGTTCATCAAGAGTAGTGACTGGCGTATTGTGACGAGCCAGTTGCTCGGCCACTATTGATCAGACGTTTCCAATTGGTGAGAGATCTGCAGAATGTGCTGGCCAGGGCAGCAGTCGAACATTTTATGTATCCAGAAAGGCCCGTACAGGACCTGCAATATGCGGTCGTGCATTATCCTGCTGAAATGTAGTGTTCTGCAGGGATCGAATGGGAGGTAGAGCCACGGGTCGTAACACCGTATGAAATGTAACGTCCACTGTTCAAAGTGCCGTAATTGCGAACAAGACGTGACCGAGACGTGTAACCGATGGCACCCCACACCATCACGCCAGGTGATAAGCCAGTATGGCGATGACGAATACACGCAGTTATAAGAGTCGAGGGACATGAAAAGGAAGCAGTGGTTGGGAACGGAGTGAGACAGGGTTGTAGCCTCTCCCCGATGTTATTCAATCTATATATTGAGCAAGAAGTAAAGGAAACAAGAGAGATATTCGGAGTAGAAAATTTGCAGAAGAAATAAAGACTTTGACGTTTGTCGACTACTTTGTAATTCTGTCAGAAGCAGCAGAGGACCTGGGAGAACAGTTGATCGGAATGGACAGTGTCTTGAATGGAGTATATAAGATGAACATCAACAAAAGCAAAACGATGATAGTGTAATGTAGTGGATTGAAATCGGGTGATGCTGCGGGAATTAGATTAGGAAATGAGGCGCTTAGAGTAGTAGATGAGTTTTGCTATTTTTTGGAGGAAAATAACTGATCTTGATCCAAGTAGAGAGGATATAAAATGTAGACTGGCAATGCTAAGGAAAGCGTTTCTGAAGAAGAGAAAGTTGTTAACATCGAGAATAGATTTAAGTGTGAGGAAGTCGTTTCTGAAAGTATTTGTATGGAGTGTAGCCATGTATGGAAGTGAAACATGGACGATAAATAGTTTGGACAAGAAGAGAATAGAAGCTTTCGAAATGTGGTGCTACAGAAGAATGCTGAAGATTAGATGGGTAGATCACATAACTAATGGGGAAGTATTGTATAGGATTCGGGAAAAGAGAAGTTCGTGGCACAACTTGACCAGAAGAAGGGATCGGTTGGTAGGACATGTTTTGAGGCATCAAGGGATCACCAATTTAGCATTGGAGGGCAGCGTGGAGGGTAAAAATCGTAGAGGGAGACCAAGAGATGAATACACTAAGCAGATTCAGAAGGATGTAGGTTGCAGTAGGTACTGGGAGATGAAGAAGCTTGCACAGGAGAGCAGCATCAAACCAGTCTCAGGACGGAAGACCACAACAACAACATTAAAAAAAAAAAATTGGGGACGGGAGTTGTTGGTCGTTTACGCTGTGTGTCGCGCGGCTTCCCTCAGGCGGTGGTCCCACGCTAACGGCTCGCCACGGTGCTGGCGTGAGCCTGTGCCGGACGGGTTTTTGATGCGAGCGACTGGCGCCAGTGTAGGGCAGGAGGTGGCGCCAGCCGGCGCGGACTCGGTCCCGGGCCGCGCTGCGACTTAACCGCCGGCAGATAAGGCCGCCATTGTTTGCCAGAGGGAGATCCGCTTTACTGCTACCGGCAGGCGGGCGGCCGCAGTGTAAGGAGGAGAATGGCGCGTGCGCCACGACCTGTCGGCGGCAGTTTCCGCAGAGCGCTGCAGGCTGCCGCGTCAGCCGAGCAAGCCTCTTCTTTCCCCAGTAACTACTGCAGTCTGCGTCCACTCGGAGCTACTCAGTGCATTCCAGCCTTCCTTTTCATCTACACATTTCACCCCCGCGGAGCTCGTACACTTGACACCTGTACTAAATTGGTGATGTAGACTGAATTGGCCAGTCGAAAAAAAAATAAGGACATGTACATTAGTATGTTCCGCAGAAATGCTTGCCATTTGCGTCACTTTGGTCCAGCGCGTGTGTGTCGTGTCGGCTACTAGCCCCAGGGCCCGCCAGCCACGCTGGTACCTTGTTCCGTGCGCCGAGACATCGAGGCGTATAGGGCGGGCCGCAAGGCGAGGCGCGGGCCGTCAGCTGACGCAGGGGGCCTCACGCTAAACTCCTCACGGCGGCAATCATCGCAGTTTGCTGAGGAACTTGGGCTTTGGCAGAGATGGCGACCACTTCTGCTGTGTTAATAGATATAAGTTCAGAATCGGATTCCAATTGTGAGTTTGAGTTCGAAACGGTGTGTTACATCGCTTTGATGCAACAAAAAGCAGAAAAAAGTGCGAACATGAAAAGAAGACCAAGTCATGGGGAAGTCTCTTTAACTAAGCAATTTGATGACGGAAAATTCACGAACTATTTTAGATTAAACCGTGAACAATTCCAAGAAGTGCATGGTCTCGTCAAGAATGAAACGGTACAAGTCCGATTGAAATTAGCTTCTCCTCGAATTCGAACTAGCAACAGCCAGATTGACGGTGGGCCTCGCGGTACAGTAGTGCGTGCAGGAGACTGCGGCGCGCAGCGTCAGCCAGCGCAGGAGCTGCGTCGCCTCAGCGACCTGCGTCCCATCTTGCGGCCCGGCCAGCCTGAGGCGCGTACGGCGCTCTGTGGTACAGCCGTCCGCGGTGCGTGCACCTGGTTCTTAAGTTCATCTCTGGTCGTCCGTATTGGACCACAGCGTGGCAGCCGTCGCTTCACCGCATCCCACACATTTTGGCCTGGCTGCAAGTCTGCACGTCTGGCGCGCCAGGGCAAAACGCTGACATCCCGTTACACCGAGAAGGGACGTGTTAGTGCAGAGACACGTGGTCGTGCGTTGTCATGCTGAAAAATGGCGTCTCCGTCAAATGGCTCTGAGCACTATGGGACTTAACATCTCAGGTCATCGGTCCCCTAGAACTCAAAACGCGAGGGCCGAGCAGAGGAGTGCCCTGCAGCGCCATTTGCATGAGGTCGACGGGTCGGCCTGGTCCATCTCGTCGTGTTCCACGACCTTCCGCGCACCATTCTGCACACACCCGTTGCGCTGCCGAAACACTTAGACTCACACGCGTAGCAATTTTTCGCACCACGTTCTCTCACTCCCAGGAATGCGCCGTGTTTCAAACTCGCTGATGTGACGGTACGGTTCGCGCATTACTCTCCGGGGCGCCGTGCTCTCCGCGCGGTCTGAGGCGCCTCGTCACTGCAGATGGGTCGTCCGCGACGTAACGGCTCCGCTGGAGCAGTTCAAAAGTGGTTCAAACGGCTCTGAGCACTGACGGACTTAACACCTGTGGTCAGCTACAACTTAGAACTACTTAAACCTAACTAACCTAAAGACGATCACACAATGCCCACTCATCACGAGGTAGAGAAAATCTCTGACCCCGCCGGGAATCAAACCCGGGCGTGGGGAGGAGCAGTTGACCAAGATGAACGGAAGGAGCGAGGAACGAATTCCAAGCGACGGTCTTTCATAGTTCACGGCTTTACACCTCCCTGGAACGGGAAACGATCGCGCACGTTCCCCTCCCTCTCGCTCTCGCTGTCAGCTTCAGAATTCGAAAGAGAGTATTCCGGTCAACATTGTCAAAAGCTTTAAGTCTACAA
This sequence comes from Schistocerca gregaria, assembly GCF_023897955.1. Classification (NCBI taxonomy): domain Eukaryota; kingdom Metazoa; phylum Arthropoda; class Insecta; order Orthoptera; family Acrididae; genus Schistocerca; species Schistocerca gregaria. The sequence goes on along the minus strand of NC_064930.1, from coordinate 143,460,561 downwards.
ATGCTACAAACGTAGGTTTGCCTTTCCTTAATCTTTCGTCTTAGGTAAGTCGTAAGGTCAGTATTGCCTCACGTGTTCCAACATTTCTACGGAATCCAAATTTATCTTCCTCGAGGTCGGCTTCTACCAGTTTTTCCATTCGTCTGTAAAGAATTCGCGTTACTATTTTGCAGCTGTGACTTATTAAACTGATAGTTCGGTAATTTTCACATCTGTCAACACCTGCTGTCTTTGGGATTGGAATTGTTATATTCTTCTTCAAGTCTGAGGGAAAGTTCAGTTGCAAGTTGCGCCTAATGACACTGTAACATGTACGGTGATATAAATCGCGAAAGGCGCAAAAATGGCAGAGGTCACAGAAATCGCGTAACTCGTAGAATAAATCGCAGAAATATTACAAATAGCGGAGCGATAGAAGTTGTGAAGTGCGATCCTCATCTGCGACGAATCGCAGTTGCTGAAAAGTAGCGTTCGCAGGAACCACTGACATCGGAAAATGGCAGTTTAAGCCACCCCTAGTGTGTGTGTGTGTGTGTGTGTGTGTGTGTATATGTGTGCGTGTTGACGCAGCCAGTCCCTGCCTGGAGCTGCTTCGCCGCTGCCCGCTGCTGCTGCCTGGCTGGGTGCTGTGGGGCGCGAGGGCGCGGCGTTGCCAAGTGTGGCGGCGGCGCGCGAGCAGAGGTGTGGCAACGCCGCCGGACCCTGGCCGCGTCGCGCTCGCCGTGTGAGACGGACCTGTCCAGTCCTCTCCTCTCCTCTACTCCCCGCCTCTGTCCGCCGTTGTGTAGCAGCAGCTGCGTCGGCGGTGGGCGGTGCAAACCTCGCACTGCGAAAGCCTCTTTAATTCCTGTAACCAGTGGCTCCGCTGTCAAAGGAAGATGTCAAACTGTACGGATTTCCTTATCTCGCACTATAGTTCAATTCTTTTATCTTGGCGGTTCGCGCATGCCCGCCCAGACGCGGGAGATTATTGCGTTGCCAGCTGCACGCGCCAAGCAAACTTACGTTTAAGGACATGGGAACCTCCTCATCGCATGCCCCTCAGATTTAGTTATAAGGTCGCACAGTGGATAGGCCTTGAAAAACTGAACACAGATCAATCGAGAAAACAGGAAGAAGTTGTGTGGAACTATGAAAAAAATAAACAAAATATGAAAAAAATTAGCAACGTCAAAGAAACTGTGACCTCAGGAGCGCCGTGGTCCCATGGTTAGCGTGAGCAGCTACGGAACGAGAGGTCTTTGGCTCAAGTCATCCCTCGAGAGAAAAGTTTACTTTCTTTATTTTCGCAAAGTCACGATCTGTCCGTTCGTTCATTGACGTCTCTGTCCACTGTGATAAGTTTAGTTTGCCACCGCACCGCAAAACCGTGCGATTAGTAGACGAAAGGACGTGTCTCTCCAATGGGAACCGAAAACATTTGATCGCAAGGCCGTAGGTCAACCGACTCCTCCACAGCAAAACACGTCCGATATGTTCTATACGACACTGGTGACGCCATGTGCGTCACATGACAGGAAAATGTTGCCGACCCACCTAACTTGTACACTTGGCGAATGGGTAAAAAGATTCTTCTACCATGCCCGATTTAGGTTTTCTTCTGGACGTGATAATCACCCCCAAAAAAGTGATGAAAAGATAAGAGTTTGTCACATAAACTGCAACAAATGAATGTAACTGTTTCACAGTAGCACAGTTTTCTCTGTGCTCTGTCAAAACATATGTTTTTAACGTTTTCAAATTTTTCAGTGTGTAGACAGTCAAATCCTGCATATGTCCAAGCAAATCTGAACATGTCCTGGAATTTTGGAGAACGAAGTTGATTATGTCTGAGTGTCTGAACTTTGATAATTGATACACGATCACGTAAACAATACTGGTCTGTGTACCTGTGCAGCTTCGCAAGATCATAGAATCTTTTCACAAAGTATTTCATTTGCCGAAAACCTCTCATCGGACGGACGGACGGACAGATAATAATTATCTGAAAATAAAAAATTAAACTTTTCACTCGGCGGAAGACTTGAACCAAGGATCTCTCATCTCACTCCGCAGCTGCTCACGCTAACCACGGGACCACAGCGCTCCGAAGCTCACACTTTCTTCGATGTTGCTTATTTTTTTCATATTTTGCTTATATTTTCATATTTTGCTTATTTTTTCATATTTTGTTTATTTTTTCATAGTTCCACACAACTTCTTCCTGTTTTCTCTATTGATCTGTGTTCAGTTTTTAAAGGCCTATCCACTGTGCGACCTTATAACTAAATCTGAGGGCGTAGCGATGGGGACGTTCCCTTGTGAGTAAACCCACCACGACCGCATTTACCCTTTCGCTGCTACAGAGACGTGCTCCCCACATTCCGGGCTGTGCACAATTTTGTCATAATTCCACTGTTCGCCTGTGCAGATACACGGTGTTTCGACTGCTTTGATATACTATATGATTCGATTTCACAAAAACTATTTGGCCCAAAAATTTGATTTTTACACATCCTCTTAACTGATACCTTCCCCCCATAAATGACTTAAGTTTGTTTCGATGTTCAACGCAGTTAATGTGCAGCATTAAATGTAGTAAACCATTGCACGAAATTTTGAAGAGTTTGCAGAGGTAAAAGTCCATAGCGTATACTTTCCGTGTGCTCGATTTTAGTTGCCACAATGTTGAGAATGAAATGTGGACAAGATACCTAAATTTCATATAAAATTTACTGTATAACAGTATCTCATTAATTTACGTACCAGATAGATATCGTTTGTAATATTGAGAAATATTCCGTCTTTCGCGAGTCTAATAAAAGTTTTATTTACACCGGGCGCTTCATTTTAAAACACTTTAATCAATCAAAAGGAAGTAGACACAATATATTAAACAAAACTGTGGACTTACTAAATCATTAGGACTTGAATAAACTGTATGTCAGTGAAGTGTTCTGAGCTAAGTCAAACATAATTTTTGTGTGTGGCACACACAAACAGCATTTATTTGCTAAAACACTGATGAGCCGACACAAACGTTGAATATTGTGTTACCGCAGCACAAAACTACGAAAGGTTAATTGGCAATGGAGGAGACAAAATACTGTCCACTGAAGATGCTTGAAAAGAGAAAAAAAGGGCTGGTCTAAATAAAGCGCTTATTAGAGTCGCAGAAGAGGAATATATTTCAAATTCTGCTCTAAATAATACTTTTATACTGTCGCAAAACAATGTATCTCAATACGAATAGTAAAACAGCGGCTGCAGAAGAGAAGACATACAAACCAAACAGATAACATGGATATTGTATGTGTGCCTTTTCATCGTTTTTAATTGCTGTGAAAAGAAATATTGGAGGACAAAATTAGAAAAACAGAAAACCTACTATGGTTATAATGAAAAGACAAAGCATTAGATATTTCAAAAAAATTCATTCAAACGAATAAAATTCATGAAGTAAGACACTTAGATATTATTTTTAAATAAAGAAAATATTAAATTCCGAAAAAGATTTGATCACACAACCCTTCGCTAGGCAGCCAAAAACCTTAACCATTACGCGAATGTAGCTCGTCATTCGATAGAACTCCTGGAGGACTCTAAAATATGACGCAATATACCAATAAACACTGCTGGTATGATTATGAATTACTCTCGTTGTGAATCAGTAAACGCTTCCCTTTGGTGGTCTTGGTGAACTCCATTATCTCGGCATTACATCACGGAACCCTACTCGCCAATCAGACTTTTATCTTAATTATATGAATAATTATATATGTATTTAGAGAGAGAGAGAGAGAGAGAGAGAGAGAGAGAGAGAGAGAGAGAGAGAGAGAGAGAGAGAGATTGATTTTTGATTGTAGCTTTAAGTTGTAACTGGTACCTGAATTTTGGTTGCTGCTTCCTTGAATGATCATCTTCTGCACCAGTTGGTGGCGTACTATAATTTGGAGGAAGTTATTGTTTTTTTATGTTTAAAATACGGCTCTGTTAGTAACTTGACCGTATTGCGGATAGCTTTGAGCCCAAGTTCTCGTAGCTTTTCGTACATAGGGGACCACTGATGTAGGTAAGTAAGATCAAACAACAATCTGCTTCTCGTGAAGAAATGAGGTTGCTCGGCACACAAACTTCCCTAAACCTACACGTCCGTGCTACATCAAAATTGGTCAGTGGAGTTCAGGACCATACTGTTGTACAAGAACATCATCCAATTACTGCCGTTAAGAAATTATGAGAGGTTGTTATGTGTTGTATGTATCTTTTCCTGTATTTTAGTGAACTCTGTACACTTACAGTTCAGTCGACTGGCAGCCGGAGACGACAATGGAGGTCACGTCCTTTTCCAAAAACAAGGTACTTCTAGTCTTCACTTTCAGAAAATTTGTATATACCAGGTGATCAAAAAACAGTATAAATTTGAAAACTGAATAAATCACGGAGTACTGTATATAGAGAGGTACAAATTGACACACTTGCTTCGAATGACATGGGGTTTTATTAGAACCAAAAAAATACAAAAGTTCAAAAATGTCCGGCAGATGGCGCTTCATCTGATCAGAATAGCAATAATTAGCATAACAAAGTATGACAAAACAAAGATGATGTTCTTTACAGAAAATGCTCAATATGTCCACCATCATTCCTCAACAATAGCTGTGGTCGAGGAATGATATCGTGAACAGCACTGTAAAGCATGTCCGGAGTTACGGTGAGGCATTCGCGTCGGATGTTGTCTTTCAGCATCCCTAGAGATGTCGGTCGATCACGATACACTCGCGACTTCAGGTAACCCCAAAGCCAATAATCGCACGGACTGAGGTCTGGGGACCTGGGAGGCCAAGCGTGACGGAAGTGGCGGCTGAGCACACGATCGTCACCAAACGACGCGACCAAGAGATCTTTCACGCGTCTAGCAATATGGGGTGGTTCTAATGAAACCAAATGTCATTCCAAGGATGTGTGTCAATTTTTACGTCTCTGTCTACCTTATTCTGTGGTTTCTTAAGTTTTCAAATTTATACTGACTTTTTGATTGGCAACTCTTACTTCACGCGATTTTATCACTAAAATGTTAATTTTAGTTACATGTACCAATACCTTCTGAGCGACGGTCTAGCAACACGTCCTCTTTACACAAGATACAGATTAACAGTTCTCTTTTTTTAAATAAATAAATTGGTGTTTTTTTTATGATTCCATAATAAAAAATTCACAACTACTATCGTTGCGGGGATTGTGCGCTGAAGAGTTTCTTGCTGTCCAGCTGCGCTTCACTTTTTGAATGAAATTTACATTTACGGTATTTACATACATTACTGAGCTTCTCGGAATAAAATTAGGGACAAATTCGTCAAGAAAAGGGCAGTGAGGCTCACGTAACACTACAAACTGTAGTGTCGAACTCTGCGAGAAGGCCGACACGCTACGAGCTGGTGCAGAGGCAGCAGCGAAGTTTGTGCAGGAAATGGGCTGAGACCGTGACGTGCGGGTGTGCCGCACTTGTGGAACACCCTGTGTCCTGGACTCCGTGCGCAGTCAACACACGAGTGGCGGTGCCCACCTGGTCGTTAGACACGCACGTTATCGTCAGCTGCTCACTGCTTTGCGCGACGCTGACGAATATTCATAGGTTCCGTCCGGAAAACCCGGTGCGCCAGCTTTCTGAGCAGGCTCTCGACACGGGTGTGGCCGAGCGGTTCTAGGCGCTTCAGTCCGGAACCACGCGACCTCTACGGTCCCAGGTTCGAATCCTGCCTCGGGCATGGGTGTGTGTCACGTTCTCATCTTTAAGTAGTTGTAAGTTCTAGGGGACTGATGAGTTCAGATGTTGTCAAGTCCCATAGTGCTGAGAGCCATTTGAACGATTTTGAGCTCTCGACACGTAAACAGCGCCTTGCCTCCAATCTGCGATTCTGCTACACCAGTCGACGTCAACGTTTTTTGTTCGAGAGCCGGTAGTGACACCGTATGGCCGCATCTCGGGTTACATACGTAATAACAGTAATATTTGGTGTCGCTAAATGACACCAGCTGGGGCGCTTGTGTGCCCCTCACGTACCCCAGTTGTCGAAACGGGGAGAGCGGATTCCCCAACTCTACCCCCATCCCCTACTCCTGCCTCTCTCTACCCAGTTCGTAGTGACAGACGGTAAATCGCCGAGTAGAACAGAAGTGATGTCTGGCGTTCCGCAAAGGTAGTGTCATAGGCCCTCTGCTGTTCCTGATTTACATAAATGATCTAGGTGATAATCTCAAGTCGCCGAAGTGGCGTCAGATCGAAAGACTTACACCAGGCGAACGGTCTACCCGACAGGAGGCCCTCGTCACACGGCATTCCATTTATCTGAGCAGGCCGTTAGATTGTTTGCAGATGACGCTGCCGTAATTTACCGTGTAGTAAAATCATCAGACGCTCAATTCTAATTACAATACGATCTAGGCAGAATTTCTGCAAGGTGCGAAAAGTGGCAATTGGCAGTAAAGAAAGAAAAGTGCGACGTCATCCACGTGGCTACTAAAAGAAATCCGGTATATTTTGAGTGTACGATAAATCGCACAAGTCTAAGAGCTGTCAATTCGACTAAATACCTAAAAATTACAATTACGAGCAACTTAAATTGGGAAGACCGCATAAGTAATATTGTGGGGAAGGCGAAACAAAGAGTGCGCTTTGTTGGGAGAACACTCTAAAGAGACAGTCTACATTACACTTGTCCGTCCTCTGCTGGAATATTGCTGCGCGGTTTGGGATCCTTACGAGATAGGATTGACGGAGGTATTCGAAAAAGCGCAAAGAAGGGCAGCTCGTTTCGTGTTGTCGCGCAATAGGGGTGAGAGTGTCACTGATATGATACGCGAGTTGGGGTGGCAGTGACTCATACAATGGCGGTTTTCTTTGCGGCGGGGTCTGTTTACCAAATTTCAATCGCCAACTTTCTCTCCCGAATGCGAAAATATTTTGTTGACACCCGCCTACGCAGGGAGAAATGATCATCATAATAAAATGAGAGAAATCAGAGCTCGGACGGAAAGATTTAGGTGTTGGTTTTTCCCACGCGCCATTGGAGAGTGGAATTTTAGAGAAGGAGTCTGAATATGGTTCGATGAACCCTCTGCCAGGCACTTGACTTCCTGCTTCCTGTCAGGGTGTATACGCGGACAAGGAAAAAACAAATTACCGCCGGGCGAAAATATCCCTCGGAACTGTTAGACTTTTCAGTTCCTTGGGTGGTAAATGTTTTATAAACAGCTTCCCGCCACTTTAGGAAACGAAACCTAGCGAAAAAAATTACGCGTTATGGGAAGGTCTTTGTGCAGCAACAAGTACACTGCATATTTTCGTATTATGGAGGTATAAATGGGAACTCCACCGAACAGAGCACGTTACTTTCCGAACGACGCAAATCCAGATTGCGATGTTCTTTTGTCTGCCAGTCAGCTCACGTCACGTTATCTTGCCAGCAGCATATGAAAGCAGATATTCAGAACATCTCAGGTACTGAGTCAGTAGCTGCATCATTGTTAAGTAGAGCGGATACACAGATGGGAAAAGTTTATGGTTTAAATTAGCATCCATGTAGTGAAAAGCTAAGCTTTAAAATATAATTTTACTTTGGAACTCTTCCATTTGGTACGTGTTTGCATAACCACGTTATTTTCTGAATGTTTCAGATTAAATAACAAACCACTGATGATGGTGATATTTGTCGCCGAAACTAGCTTGGGAGAATAAAGAAATAAACGAAAGACAAGCTCTTTTGGATCAAGGCGGACTCAATTCCTGGTATTGTTGTTCACATATAATATTGACTTCCTTTTGAAGGTGTTACCATTTCTTCTAAGTGGGTGCTTCTGAAAGTGCTAAGTTTAGTTTTTCTAAATTCTTTGGTACGTTCGTGTGGGACCAAACTGCTTTTACTTTGAAAGTAACGCTTCTCGAGCCACCGTTTGGAATATTTTCCCGCGACCTCTTAGAAATGTAAACGTTCGTGACTTGACGTTCATCGAAAGCAGTTGTCATGATTTCGTGCTAAAGCCCCTGACGCATTTCGCTGTCGACGAACACTTAGTGTGCGCACTGGGTTTTCTTGTAACTCTTACATTAAATGCGAACATTTTTAGGTTAGGCTTTACCGTGACTGTTATTGACATTAAATGAAACAATAAGTTTACTGTTACCAGTCACTGTTTATTTGTTTCCACGACGCGTTTCGAAGGTTTAAACCTCCATCATCAGGTGGATATACATCAGTTAATATGGCATTTGTGTGTATGTGTTGTGTTACGATTTCTTAGGAGGAAGTTGTGACACTGTCTAGTGGAGAAAACAAAACAGTATTTCAGAACTTGGTCTGTTTTGACAAAAATTGAACTTGTATCTAGCAGTTTTCTCCACTAGACAGTGTCACAACTTCCTCCTAAGAAATCGTAACAAAACACATACATACAAATGCCATATTAACTGATGTATATCCACCTGATGATGGAGGTTTAAACCTTCGAAACGCGTCGTGGAAACAAATAAACAGTGACTGGTAACAGTAAACTTATTGTTTCATTTAACTCTTACATTGGTGTTCCTCACTCGCTTGTGTTCCGTTGCCGCTGTATTTTACTACAGTAGTGGGCTAAACTAAAATTCTTTGTTACAGTATCAGTTCTTATCAGTCAAAATGACAAAAATTTAACTCAAAAGTGAGACAATGAAAAATTCCCGGGTTTTTCCCGGTTTTCTCTCGGATGAAAAAATAGGTGGACTAGCGTGGAGAACTGCGACAGGCAGGAGACGTGCGTCGACAAGATGGCAGCCGCGACTGGTGGCTGGCCGCAGCGGCTTTTAACTGCAGCCTCCTGCCTCTCCTCTCCTCTCCTCTCCTCTCCTCTCCGCTGCGGCTGCGTTACGCCTCCGTAGCGAGCCTCTAGTCTCTACAGGGTGTTACAAGAAGGTACGGCCAAACTTTCAGGAAACATTCCTCACACACAAAGAAAGAAAATATGTTATGTGGACATGTGTCCGGAAATGCGTACCTTCCATGTGAGAGCTCATTTTATTACTTCTCTTCAAATCACATTAATCATGGAATGGAAACACACAAGAACAGAACGTACCAGCGTGACTTCAAACACTTTGTTGCAGGAAATGTTCAAAATGTCCTCCGTTAGCGAGGATACATGCATCCACCCTACGTCGCACGGAATCCTTTGATGCGCTGATGCAGCCCTAGAGAATGGCGTATTGTATCACAGCCGTCCACAATACGAGCACGAAGAGTCTCTACATTTGCTACCGGGGTTGCGTAGACGAGAGCTTTCAAATGCCCCCATAAATGAAAGTGGAGAGGGTTGAGGTCAGGAGAGCGTGGAGGACACGGAATTGGTCCGCCTCTACCAATCCGTCGGTCACCGAATCTGTTGTTGTTAAGCCTACGAAACACTTGGACTGAAATGTGCAGGAGCTCCATCGTGCATGAACCACATGTTGTGTCGTACTTGTAAAGGCACATGTTCTAACAGCACAGGTAGAGCATCCAGTATGAAATCGTGATAACGTGCTCCATTGAGCGTAGGTGGAAGAACATGGGGCCCAATCAAGACATCACCAACAATGCCTGCCCAAACGTTCACAGAAAATCTGTGTTGATGACGTGATTGCACAATTGCGTGCGGATTCTCGTCAGGCCACACATGTCGATTGTGACAATTTACAGTTTGATCACGTCGGAATGAAGCCTCATCCGTAAAGAGAACATTGGCACTGAAATGAGGATTGACACATTGTTGGAAGAACCTTTCGGAGAAGTGTACCCGTGGAGGCCAACCAGCTGCTGATAGTGCCTGCACGAGCTGTACACGGTACGGAAACAACTGGTTCTCCCCTAGCACTCTCCATACAGTGACGTGGTCAACGTTACCTTGTACAGCAGCAACTTCTCTGACGCCGACATTACGGTTATCGTCAACTGCACGAAGAATTGCCTCGTCCATTGCAGGTGTCCTCGTCGTTCTATGTCTTCCCCAGTCGCGAGTTACAGGCTGGAATGTTCCGTGCTCCCTAAGACGCCGATCAATGGCTTCGAACGTCTTCCTGGCGGGACACCTTTGTTCTGGAAATCTGTCTCGATATAAACGTACCGCGCCACGGCTATTGCCCCGTGCTAATCCGTACATCAAATGGGCATCTGCCAACTCCGCATTTGTAAACATTGCACTGACTGCAAAACCACGTTCGTGATGCACACTAACCTGTTGATGCTACGTACTGATGTGCTCGATGCTAGTAATGTAGAGCAATGAGTCGCATGTCAACACAAGCACCGAAGACAACATTGCCTTCCTTCAACTGGGCCAACTGGCGGTGAATCGAGGAAATACAGTCATACTGACGAAACTAAAATGAGCTCCAACATGGAAATTAAGCGTTTTCGGACACATGTCCACATAATCTCTTTTCTTTTTTTGGGTGTGAGGAATGTTTCCTGAAAGTTTGGCCGTACCTTTTTGTAACACCGTGTATAGTGCGATTAAAACTACTTTGTACTTAACAGTTCGCTGAGCGGCCGTGCAATGTTGCCAGCTGCAAAACATTGAAGTCGTTTTTTTTATCTAATTTGGCAACTGTACATGGTAGAGTGACACGAGGACTACCTACTGACACTTTTTTTTTTTAACTCGGTGAAAATTCTGTGCTACTGAAATAGATAAATATTTAACTTTATACGAAAACTTGCATTTTCACTCTACTCAATATTAATCATTCCCTATCTCTTAAACCGTGTGTCGTACAACAACAAAATTTTAATGTTGTCTTCAGTGGCATATTTCGATAATGTTCGCAAACTTTCTGAGCAATACAGCAAGTAATAGTGAAGTAATAAATTAAAATCTCAAGCCTGACTCGGAACTTTTTCCAAATCAGCATGAGAAATGGAGTAAGCGACAAACTTTTTTCAATTAAATTTTTCGTGGGTGGTGAAAGCGAGAAAAAGTTTCGGAAAGGTTTGAATTTATTTTTAGAGCTTGTTGGAAGTGGGTGGCTGCTAGAGTTTCGCCAACACGAGAGTAGTATTGTACGTACCGTTGAAGTGCTGATATAACTTTCGCGGGGTGGGAGAAAGCAGCACATATACCGCCGTTAATTACATTTTCCTCTTGTGCCATGAATTTCGCAACAAATTACAAAACTCAAAATACCCACTTCTGAAAGCCTGAATGTCTTGTTTTCACGTGCTATGTACCCCTTGATTTGGGCCCATATTAGCTCTATAGCATTAAAGTGACAATCATAGGGAGGTAATCTAATTACAGAATGTCCACGTTTGTTGTCAGCTTCATCTACAACGTATGTCGGGTGTCGTGGCTTATGTTGTCACCCAAGTTCCAATAGTTACACTTCCTTCATTCCGTCATCGATTTGTATATTATTTCGCCGTAACCACTGTATAATTTCGTCTTTCCTAGGAGACAGCGTTGGGGCTTTGTCCTTAACAACAGTGTCAAATGGCGCATTGCCAGTAATAATGCACGACGGTTTCTCCGAATTCGGGACCGAGCGAGGTGGCGCAGTGGTTAGCACACTGGACTCGCATTCCGGAGGACGACGGTTCAATCCCGCGCCCGGCCATCCTGATTTAGGTTTTCCGTGATTTCCGTAAATCACTCCAGGCAAATGCCGGGATGGTTCCTTTGAAAGGGCACGGCCGACTTCCTTCCCCGTCCTTCCCTAATCCGATGAGACCGATGACCTCGCTGTTTGGTCTCTTCCCCCACACAATCCAAAATACAAATTGGGTAACAGTGAATTTTCAAACCATCGTAAAAATGTGGCGCGGTTCATTTACTCGTTAAAATCGGTGGTTGTCTTTGACCTGAAAACATATAAACAGCCAAGAACTAACCCCCGGGCGGTACCTGCATGAACAACAACAGTTCTGCTTTCTTTGCCAACAGGTATTGCCATTCCTTCTTGTGATCCGTGAGACCAACCTGTCTTCAGTGTATGGCAGAACTCACCCACGTTTCATCTAGCCACACTAAATCATCGAATTCAGTGTCCTTTACCTGCCGCAAAAATCGGCATCGCCAAGCAGCAGTATCTTGCCGTCCCAAGAGAACTGTACGACCACCTAATTTTTCGTAATTAAATCCCATGTTTATTAAAACGAGCCGAAGAGATGACTTACTGCCAACGAAAAGACCAGCCTCTTTAAGCGTTACATGCAGTTTTTGTAACGTTAGATGCTCTCTACGCTGGTAATATGCATACAAATGTCTGCGAATCGCATCCTGTTCGAAAGAATAACCATTCGTCACTCGTTTCTCGACGTGTCGTTTTTTTCTCAGGAGTCCCCAGACTTGGCGGTTCGGAGTTAAGATTTGACGGCTCGGAATGTGTATTCAGTTGTACATTTTGCTCTTTGCCTATGTTTGTACCGGTTGTTCTGCTCATTCTTAGTGCAGCCGCAGTCTTCTCGACTACCTTATCAACGGAAAGAAGAGGCCCTCCCTTCTCCCTTTTCATCTCAAAATATTGTCTTGCGTTGCAGACGTATTCGCGCAATTGTCCTCTCAATGCTATTCCTTGCCCAACTTTCTTCGCAGATGGTTTCGGACTACGACCACGCTTTTATTTCCGGGCATTTAGTACACAGAGGTCACTACAGTAATTTATCACACACTCGTAGTGGACACGAAGGAGAAGCAGACACTGAGATAGTGCAGTTCACACAACGCGACGCGCACGAGACCAGGTGTTAGCAGGTACTGAACCGTGACGGATAAGCAGTGGCAACTATACGGGGGAGGGGTGCTGAACGTCAGCGTGCCTCACGGTCACGCGCTCGGCTAGCTCTCTAGTACCAGGTAGTTTTAATGGCCCGGTGGTGTGTAGTCCAGCAAATAGTGCACAGGCGAATAGGCCACCGGCTGAGCGCGTGGCGACGGCCGGGTAGCATAGCCGCGTCCCTGCAGGCGCACTGCTCACCGTACCCGCAGGTGTGTGGCATCGCCGTTTTGAAACCTCATACGAGGAGGGGGCGAAAGGTTTCCAGCCTGACGAAGACGTAATGACAGAAATTTCGTAACACCTACTTTTTCCCAATATGATACCCGTGCACAAATACGCTTGCGGGCACGCTCGAGATTACTTGCCGGCCGTGGTGGCCGAGCGGTTCTAAGCGCTTCACCGCTACGGTGGCAGGTTCGAACCCTGCCTCGGGCATGGATGTGTGTGATGTCCTTAGGTTGGATAGGTTTAAGTAGTTCTAAGTTGATGACCCCAGATGTTGAGTCCCATTGGGCTCAGAGCCAACCAGAGATTACTTCTGAAAACCATTCAAATAAAAGGTCCTCCACTTCCAGTCCAACCGAGCGTTCACAGCGTCGATCACTGCATCATCTCACTCTCAAATCTTCGTCCTTTCAAGTCTTTTTTTAGGTTTTGGGGAAAAGAAGAAAGTGTGATGGGCCCAAACCTAGAGAATATGGCGGATGACGTAGCAGTTCGAACCTGCAGTCACGCACAGTGTTCCGACTGCTTTGTGCGCCGGTGTTGTCCTGATGCAAAAGAACTCGGCGCCAATTTTCCGCGACATCTTCTCTTTCTCTCTTCTTCCAAACGGCGCAGAAGTGTGCAATAGTATGATGCACTGATTGTGTCGCCCTTTTGCAAGTAATCCACTATAATTACGTCTTTTGCATCGGATCTCATAACATTACCGGTTGATTTTTTTGCACCCGATATTTTTTGGGGTAGCGGGTGAAGGACGTTTCCGTTGTTGTGGCTGTTGTTTTGTATCGGCTCCAAGTGGTGAACCCACGTGTCGTCCATTGTCACATACCTTGCAAGAAAGCCGTCTTCATCCGCTTCAGACACACTACACACGCTCCCGTCCCTGGTCTGCATTCGAGTCTTTTGAGAACCACCGGGACAAAACTTTTCCCATGCCCAAAGTATCCACAACAGTGTCATGAGCACGCCTATGGGAGATTCCAAATGTTACTTGAATGTGCTGCAATGTTGTTCGACGACCCTGCAAAATCGTATCGTGAATTGCAGTCACAAATTCATCAGTGGCAACAGTGACGGGCCATCCGCTCCTTGGCGCATCTTCCACACTTTTTCTTCCAGGTTTGAGGTCTGCCAACCAGGTTTGAGGTCTGCCAACGAGGTTTGAGGTCTGCCAACGAGGTTTGAGGTCTGCCAACGAGGTTTGAGGTCTGCCAACGAGGTTTGAGGTCTGCCAACGAGGTTTGAGGTCTGCCAACGAGGTTTGAGGTCTGCCAACGAGGTTTGAGGTCTGCCAACGAGGTTTGAGGTCTGCCAACGAGGTTTGAGGTCTGCCAACGAGGTTTGAGGTCTTGGCAACCGGTTTTGAGGTCTTGGCAACCGGTTTTGAGGTCTTGGCAACCGGTTTTGAGGTGTTGACAACCGGTTTTGAGGTGTTGACAACCGGTTTTGAGGTGTTGACAACCGGTTTTGAGGTGTTGACAACCGGTTTTGAGGTGTTGACAACCGGTTTTGAGGTGTTGACAACCGGTTTTGAGGTGTTGACAACCGGTTTTGAGGTGTTGACAACCGGTTTTGAGGTGTTGACAACCGGTTTTGAGGTGTTGACAACCGGTTTTGAGGTGTTGACAACCGGTTTTGAGGTGTTGACAACCGGTTTTGAGGTGTTGACAACCGGTTTTGAGGTGTTGACAACCGGTTTTGAGGTGTTGACAACCGGTTTTGAGGTGTTGACAACCGGTTTTGAGGTGTTGACAACCGGTTTTGAGGTGTTGACAACCGGTTTTGAGGTGTTGACAACCGGTTTTGAGGTGTTGACAACCGGTTTTGAGGTGTTGACAACCGGTTTTGAGGTGTTGACAACCGGTTTTGAGGTGTTGACAACCGGTTTTGAGGTGTTGACAACCGGTTTTGAGGTGTTGACAACCGGTTTTGAGGTGTTGACAACCGGTTTTGAGGTGTTGACAACCGGTTTTGAGGTGTTGACAACCGGTTTTGAGGTGTTGACAAGCAGTTTGGAGGTGTTGACAAGCAGTTTGGAGGTGTTGACAAGCAGTTTGGAGGTGTTGACAAGCAGTTTGGAGGTGTTGACAAGCAGTTTGGAGGTGTTGACAAGCAGTTTGGAGGTGTTGACAAGCAGTTTTGAGGTCTTGACAAGCAGTTTTGAGGTCTTGACAAGCAGTTTTCCAAAGTCGCATAAGACTGATAACTGTATTCCACATGCCCTCCGCAATTTCCTCAGGCATCATTCCCTTCAAATGAAGATATTCGATCACAGCACAGTTCTCGATTCTATCGATATTCGTCTTTCTGCTTATATTCGGTACACAGCGCATCCTAGCGGCAAAAATAACATACCTACAAAGGGTGACCTTAAAAGTCGGTGAAGTTAAGTCGGTGAAATTATAATGAAATCCAGACCTTTAGCTGCTCACAGGCGTGTGCCCCGACCGGGACTCGAACCCAGGACCTCCTGCTTACATGGCAGATGCTCTGACTGACTGCGCCACCGAGGACACAGACGATAGTGCGACTGCAGGGACTTACCTCTGGCACGCTCCCCGTCAGACCCACGCTTTCCAACTTTCTGGATTTCATTATAATTTCATTCTTCGAGAGCTGCAAGATCACCAATGATACCTGTACAGATCCAGCTTCATATGGAAGTAGGTGGTGACGTTTGTGCGAGACATTACGGCATCTCTCGCGGGCTAGAAACCTTCCGACCGTCCCTCGTATACTGTACTGCAGGTCCGGTTCTCCTGTATCTCTCCCTGCATCCACTCGTCACGGTAGTCGCTCGTTTGCGGATAATCTACAAAAAAGGATTTCTTGTCATCCACGAAATGAGTAGTGCCTTAACCCTCGCAGGGGGGGGGGGGTATATATTTTATGCCCAGCTTTCGAAAGTGTTGTAGTCAGTTTCTTCATATTTCAGTCTTGAAACAAATTTGTTTTTAATGAACTCCTGTAACAGATTCCATACTCGTTTTAAATTTTCAGTTAAACTGAACCCAAGAATTTAAACCTCAATAATGCGTGTCACCCATTGAAAGTTATATTGAGTATATCCAAGTTCACAGCCTCACTTCATAACATCAGTATTTCTTTAATAAAACTAATGAGAGTAAAAGTCAGCAACGATGAACGAAATTTGCATTTAGTATATTTTTGTGGTGGTTATAAAGTCGGTAGCACACATTACTGAAAATTCATTGATATTGGTAAGTGTGTGCTGTATGATATTTTCAGGTTTTGAGCCCTTGTTGCACTTCAGTACCTCTCTTAAGAAAGTAACTTGTTCGTATGATTCAACAACACTTAACAAATTTTATTTTTTAAATTGTTTTTGGTGTGGGCTCAAAGTATCACTCCTTCGTAATGTGCGTTATTCAAAATGCCGTGTTGTTGCGAGAATTAACAACAGCAATTTTGGAAATGTGGTCGTGGCGTATCTGTGAGGTTATGTGGCTGGTATGCTTCATGCTTGAAGCGTGTGCTTTCCAAAAGCGCCGGGTACCAGGAATTTTTTTTACATCTGTGTGCAACTGACTGTGGTCATTGTTCTTACTCAATTAATTGGTTTGAATATAATTCCTTTATTTCTGATCCCTTGCTGCGTCGGTTTAATCGTCGTATTGTCTCCTGTATTTCCTACATTTCTTCTGCCTTCATTATTTTTTCATTTGGAGTTTTTGTTCATATGATTTTAGTTTATGTATCTAATTCGATTCACTTTCTTCATCATCAGTGTATATTCTCCCCCATGTTATTGCAATCATTGTTGAGATTACTCATTTTGTTTCAATTTCGTTTCATTTATAGCACCTTCTTTCGTTTTACTCGCCACCTGTGTTATTTTCTGCATGTTGCAACAAGAATTCTGTGCGACGACTAGCGTCGGACAGAATGTTCGCGCTGCAACGAGGACTACACGTTTCAAGACGTTGCACAGCCAATTTATGTAGATCATTTATTTCGTATTCATTTTAATCGTCGTATCCGTATTTTCTAATGTCGGAGTATTACTGTGGTCCATATCAGTGAACACAGTTAAAATTCAACGGACAAAGATTTTGAACGAATATAATTGGGAACGGCGGCCGAAGACTTTAAAGTGCAGAGGTCATCGGTGCCTGAGCTTACACAATGCATAATCTATTCGGAAAAACCGTTTCAGGGGTGGATTCTAAACACTTTTATGGATCCAAAAATGCGATTGTAAAAAAAATTGAGTTTTTGAACCAAAGGATAGTGAACCTTCCCTTCAATCAGGCCGGTTCGTATGCCTGTTAGATGCGTCCCGGTTCAACGACGCCGTAATGGAGAGAGAGAGAGTTGGTCGGTGTAGGGGGCGTGGTCCAGGCTGCACCTGGCGAGTGGTCGTGGCCACCGGTTAGGTGGCGCTGGTCCCGCTCTCACCAATCCACCGCGCGTCCAAGAACACGTCAACAGTGAGGTTATCGTGCGCAACAATGCTTAGTTAAACAGTGCTTCATGTACTGTACTTGAAACTGTAGCTTTCTTTACAGTTCGGAGTCGCGTCTTCTGAAAGTAAACACGTTACGCTAGACCTCAACCAGCAACTCGAACATTCGGGTAAAACGGAGGTTCTTCGCAGAAAATCATTGCTGCTGACAAGGGGACCCTCCGTATTGTACATCACGGATTTTGACGCGCTTCAGATATGTTGTAGATGCACTTACCCTGAGTACCTGGCTATCCGGGTTTTTTTTTTCAGCAAAGGGCCTTGATTTTTGAGAAAATTGATTCTGAAGTTCTTTGCGTGCTTTGTATACCCGTAACACTACATTTATTCCTAGCAAGTCAGCGTAGCGCGAAAAAAAAAGTGGTTAAGGTGCACGGCTACCGAGCTAAAGGTACCGGGTTCGAATCCTGCTCCGATGTGTTTTTTTTATGTATGGAAGACCGTCCGGAAAGTATGATCCTAACGTTCAAAAACGAGTAGACAAATTAACTGGGGAATACAGAAATGTAGTCGTGTTCTGCACGAAATACGTCAAGTCACGAAGCTGGTATACGAAGATTTTTTGCATTATTTAGTTCTTCCGTACGTGCGAGAGAAAAAATGTTTGTACATTATCGATTCGTGGGGAGGGCAAACACTCTTGTAAAGTCATCAGATGATCAAAACGACTTGCAAAATGATTTAGATAAGATATGTGCATAGTGCGAAATGTGGCAATTGACCCTGAATAAAGAAAAGTGTGAAGTGAGTAGTAAAAGAAATCAGCTAAGTCACTCAAATCTGAAGGCTGTAAATTCAACTAAATACTTAGGGATTACTATTACAAACAGCCTAAATTGGAACGATCACATAATGTTGTGGGTAGAGCAAACCGAAGACTGCGATTCGTTGACAGAACACTTAGAAGGTGCTACAGGTCTACTAAAGAGACTGCTCGCACCACACTTGTCCGCCCTATTCTGGAGTACAGCTGTGCGGTGTGGAATCCGCATCAGGTGGGACTGACGGATGACGTCGAGAAAGTACAAAGAAGGGCAGCTCGTTCTGTACTATCGCGAAATAGGGGACAGAGTGCCACAGACATGGTACGTGAATTGGAGTAGAAATCGTTGCGACAGGATCTTCTCGTGAAGTTTCAATCACCAGTTTTCTCCTCCGATTGCGAAAACATACTGTTGGCACCCAGCTACATAGGGAGAAATGATCATCATCACGATGAAATAACAGAAATCAGGGCTCGCACAGAAAAATTTAAGTGCTCGTTTGTCCCGCGTGCCGTTCGAGAGTGGAACGGTAGAGAGACAGCTTGAAGGTGGTTCACTGAACCCTCTGCCAGGCACTTTATTGTGAATAGCAGAGTGATCACGTGGATGTAGATTCAACTTTATACGATCGTCTATTCACTGATGAAAGCAAGGCGACCACCTGCACCCTAAAAGTGGCCGCACCAAAGTGCACTCCTTATTGTCAGCCCTGCGTTGTTTACTTTTACCGACAGGTGGAAAATCTTCACGGAAATTGTTCAGAATGGTCCCTATTTGATGACAGTAGCGATATCGCTTCTAGGGAAGATTCGATAAAACTACATTCGCCAATCCCACATCAATCCAGGGCATGACTACATACGCGTGGTTCGCATCGAAATTTGCGGTTGAAAGGTAAATCTTTCTGAACAGAAAATAATTGTGTTTGCCGGTATCGCTCATGATGAAACCGTACGCCTCCAAGACGGTTGCTTTCACAAAAAGCGCGGTCGTGCTGCGAAAATTTGTGCTTCGGTTGTTTCTGTGATAAGTATCACCCACAATACTGTTCTGGCACATCAAGCAATGTGGACGGTGAAAAATAAGGTTTTGTGTTACTGTATGACTGAAAAAATTAGCAACTGAACATGTCTTCATAATTTCGCACATCTTACACTGTTTGTTGATATTCTTTGAAATAAAACTGAGAACTGCGTTCGATTAAAAAAAAATACACAAGCAGGATTTGAACACGGTACCTCCAGGCTGACTTACTCAGTATACATGAGTGTTACGGGTATAGTCGGCCGGAGTGGCCGTGCGGTTCTAGACGCTACGGTCTCGAACCGCAAGACCGCTACGGTCGCAGGTTCGATTCCTGCCTCGGGCATGGATGTGTGTGATGCCCTTAGGTTGGTTAGGTTTAAGTACTTCCCAGTTCTAGGGGACTGATGACCACAGAAGTTGAGTCCCATAGTGCTCAGAGCTTTTTTTTTTTTTTTTACGGGTATACAAAGCACGCAAAGAACTTCAAAATTAATTTTATCAAAAACCAAGACTCGTTGCTAAAAAACCGGATAGTCAGATACTCAGGGTAGGTGCCTCTACAATTCTACAACATATTTGATGCGCATCAAAATCCGTGATTTGCAGTATGGAGGATTCCCTTGTGAGTTCAATGTTGGACGAGCAGCTGTCTATCACATCAAACAGAAAGACGATGTTATTCGAGAGTAATCAACACAAATGGATAGTGAGTTGGGAAAACGGAATGTTATGCGAAAGAGTGAGAATCAAGAACTGGACGTAGCTGTTTATAGATGGTTCATACAACAACGCAGTAAAGGGATTCTCGTCAGTGGCCCGATTCTAAAGAAAAAAGCAGCTGCATTTAACAAACAGCTTGGCGGTAGTAACTTGTTTGCACGGAGCCTAGGTTGGCTACGTAACTGGAAAAAACGACACGGGATTCGGCAGCTGGCAGTGACCGGGGAGAGTCGCTCGGCTAACGATAAGGATGCTGATGAGTCTGTAAGCAAGGCGCGGAAGGTGATAGTGGCAGAGGATTAAGCTGCTGATGCCCTGTATAATGCTTCCTTCAAAGCTGCCAAGAACGAGAAGGAAAGCTCGTGGTTACGAGCAACAGAAACGGCGCGTAACGTTAATGGCGTGCTGTAGTGCGAATGGCAGTCATAAAGCAGTGCTTATGGTGATTGGAAGATCCCAACATCCACACTGCTGGTGCTGAACCTGCCGAGGTGTTCCTGGAGTACATTACGCGACAACCAGACACATACAGTACCGACGTAATGCTAGCAAAGCGGTTGCGTGATGAAGCATGCCACCGTCGCGTATCGTCACTGCGGCAGTAAAAAACTGGGGGCGTGTTCCATAGTGAGTGGTACGACAGTACAGGGTGTCCGAAAAGCCTTTCCCTGATTACATAAATTGATAACTCAGGCTAGAAGTAAGGTACACATATGAAACTGCAAACCGCGCACCAAACGTGCGCCTTTGGACCGCCTCTGGTGCACTCCATGACCTCCCCAGGGGGTTATGAACCCCAAATGCGCACATTATGGCGATTCACTACTCCACTGACAAAAAAGGTCGCTTCGTCGGAAAAGGCAGTTCATCTGAGACAACCATCACCGTCCTCAATACGTGATAGAATTTCGACCGCAAAGTCGTATCGACGTGTACTATCACTGGGCAACAAGGCCTGAACGATTTGCACTTTGTATGCACGAAACAATAAACGTTTGTGTGAAATGGCACGGAGAGAGCTTTTTGACATGTGTAATTCACGTGAGGCCCTTCGGATTTCGCAGAAAAGACTGCCTCACAGTTTCCGCCCTGTCTGCTGAGGTTCTCGGTCGACGAGACCTCGGAAGGTCAGCAACCGATCCTGTGTTCTTGAACTTCTCATACCAGCCTTTAATGCTCTTGACATCAGGTGCATTCCTTCCAGATGTTGTCTGGAAGTGTCTCTGCACTGTGGTTGGTGATCGTGTCTCATAGTACTGTGCCATCTCCAGATTGGTTAACATGGCTTCTTGGGCACTGCACCTCATCCACTACTTACGTACTGCGAACCTAAAACAGAAAAAAACTTTAATAGTTGTAAACAATTCGACACAAGTTTCACATCTGTATCTTACTTCTAGCCT
Source organism: Schistocerca gregaria (assembly GCF_023897955.1). Taxonomy (NCBI): domain Eukaryota; kingdom Metazoa; phylum Arthropoda; class Insecta; order Orthoptera; family Acrididae; genus Schistocerca; species Schistocerca gregaria. Next base: position 143,439,171 of record NC_064930.1, on the reverse strand, counting down.
CAGTTATCAATTTATGTAATCGGGGACAGACTTTTCGGACACCTTGTATAATTATGTACAGTATATTGTCCACTCATGGACTAAGTTCTCTTTGAAAATTAATGTCTTTTTGGATTTAATAAAGTATATCCCCCGTATACTAAAATTGTATCCTTCGGTTGAATAAAGTCCAGTACGTCATATCCCCCGTGATTTCAAAATGAATAAAAAACAAAATAAATGAATAAAATAAATTTCAGACACTCAACAGTCGGGCACGCGTATATGCCAGGAATGGCCGGATTTGCGACAGTCTAGTGCATTGACGAACTTCTTCGGTATCGCCTAAGCGTTATACGTGGGCGGGCTTTATGCACAGTGGCCGAACACCGGTGCGTATCTTTGCGCGAGGTACCGTTGCAACACAGCGCTAACGCAGCTAGATTATTCTTTATCTCGTCCGTCTGTTTAGGGGTCCGGTGGGTTTCGACTTTCTGATCACGGACGGTATGCCCGTCCAGAAAGGCCCGCTGTGGTGTCGGACACACTGCTAACTGAAACTTCCTGGAAGACTAAAACTGTGTGCCGGACCGAGACTCGAACTCAGTACCTTTGCCATTCGCGTGCAAGTGCTCTACGAAATGAGCTACCCTAGCACGACTCACGCCCCGTCCTCACAGCTTTACTTCTGCCAGTACCTCGTCTCCTACCTTCCCAACTTTACAGAAGCTCATCTGCGAACCTTGCACTCCTGAAGGGAAGGATATTGCGAAGACATGGCTTAGCCACAGCCTGGGGGATGTTTCCAGAATGAGATTTTCACTCTGCAGCGGAGTGTGCGCTGATACGAAACTTCCTGGCTGATTAAAACTGTGTGAGATGTTTGGAAGGTAGGAGACGAGGCGCTGGCAGAAGTAAAGCTGTGCGGACGGCGTGTGAGTCGTGCTTTGGTAGCTCAGGTGGTAGAGCACTTGCCCGCGAAAGGCAAAGGTCCCGAGTTCGAGTTTCGGTCCGGCACACAGTTGTAATCTGCCAGGACGTTTCATGAGACTCTCCAAAATTTAATGTGTTTTGTGCAGTTTCACGGGAAATGGCGTACTGTCCGTTTTTCTTTGCCGAGAACACTGTTACAGGAAGCACATACCTCGATGTGCACAGTTGGAGGCTGACACGAACGTCTTCATTTACGAACAGGATGGGGTGCCGCCAGGCTGGCATCTGGAAGTCCGGCAATTTTTAAACAAAAGGATTACTGAACGATGCGTCGGTCGCACTGGACCGAATGATTGAGCCTTACTGTGCCGGACCTGACTGTGTGTGATTATTTCCTGTCGGGGTTTATAAAAGACGCTGTTTTAAAGTGCCTCCGGTACCAACAAGAGTGAATGAAGGGAGAGGTCGCATAACAGCAGGTTGGGAGGCTGTAACTCGGGACACGCTCACCGCATTGACATTTGCCGCGCATCTCTAGGGGAGGGGGGGGGGGGGCATATTGAACACACATGAGAAGGTATAAAAAAATCTTTTTGGGTTTCCCGCTCATCAAAAAGCAAAATTCATTGTATATGTTGATTAGTTCCAGATATATAGAGAAGCCAAATCGGATGAGTCTTTTACGTGTGTTCTGCGCCCAGCATTAGCCCGTCTCTCTGTTCCTCGCCCAGTATCAAGCAGTGCAGACTGCCGAAGGGGCCGTTGGTTCAAATGGCTCTGACTCAACAGCTGAGGTCATCAGTCCCCCTACAACTCAGAACTACTTAAACGTAACTAACCTAAGGACACCACACACATCCATGCCCGAGGCAGGATTCGAACCTGCGACCGTAATGGTCGTGGTTCCAGACTGTAGCGCCTAGAACCGCTCGGCCACCGCGGCCCCGAAAGAGCTGTATAGCGTCTCGGAGACAACTGAAAACGATTACAAAAACTGCTTCTGAGTAATATATCGGCCCTTATGTTTCGAATACGGCCCGCACTTTTTCATTTTCGACTCCGTGGCTTAGAATAGGCTGTTGTATATCGTGCTCTTTTGACCCATTTCCCAGGTAAGCTGCTAGTGAGGAAAAGGGTGAACGAAGACCCATTTGGGAATTAATGGTAGGAGGTTACCAGTTTCGGAATTTAGCTTACGGCCAAGCGAAATCTGCAGAATTCCTTGGTAGGAACCGGGTCATTGAAATCTCCCTGACAAGAAACAGAAAGACTATTGCATTTATGCGCACACCAAGTAAAGTCGTTGACATAAGGACAGCACCGATGTCGATGGATGCCGTGTTGCGTAGTGTGGTGGTATATGTAAAGGAATATAATATTTTTTAGTTGGCAGTGGGTGGTAATGTTACGTAAAATTGTAATTTTCTGTTTCTGTTGGGGTACTTGATTTAAAGAAAAATGTTCATCATTAGTATTCGGTTCTGATTTTCGCCAGCGTGAGACTGTGACGCAAACGCAATAGCACCACAAGCGTTTACGTAGACCGTGGATTTTCCGCTGTGCGTACGTCACAATTTTTGAAACGCAGCGTGTTACTCACCGCCTACTGTTAATTTTGACTGAGTGGCAGCTATTATTAATTAAAATCTGCGTATATTACGAGCAATGTTGATATAAAAATTAGTTCTTTGGTGGTATGATGGCAACTGCTTTAATTGTATACCAATTTTAAAATAACCATTAGTACCTGAGATACTTCTGCGTTCATGACAGGTTGTAAATTGCTTAGCCAAGGCAACGCTAAGGAGATTCTCGTCGTCTTCCGTTAAGCTGCCGGTCGAAAATTTACCACACTCAGTGCAACGTAAATATTAATGATTGAAGTTTTAATTTAATTTCATTGGCTTTGGAGTACTGGATGAGAAAAACAGAGAACTCTTCTGCATTTACATGTAACAAGAATAATGGTCTTGCCGGCGTAATGACCGACCTATGCTGCTGCTGCGAGAGAAATGGTGGTCCCCTCCAGGTCACACGCTAAAACAAAATATTGATTCACTCATATGAGGGGTGCGAGCTGTACAAAACGTAAATGTTACTACATGCAAATACTATTTATATTCTGAATAGTTTTACAGAAGAAACACAATTATATCCAGCGTACAATGGCGCCTATGATCCACACGACAATCGAAGACAGGAGGGTGAGTAACATGATACAATGTCTCTGGTCTTTTTGATTGTCGAACACACATAAAATAAAGAAGATTCATTATCTCAGTTTCTGTAGAAATAGTTTCTTTTTGTTCCAAATGTTCCAGCTTTAACACTTCTACCGTCACATGATGAGTTGTTGACCATAATACAAAAACTCCGTTTTTTGGTAGTAAATATATGTTGCTTTCCGCCACAGTAGTAAGATCTTGAAATCATTAGTTGGTATCTATGTGTTTTATAAACGGCGATAATCTAATGTGGAACGGAACCTAAAATGTTGGCTGTATACATGCAGTGTATGTAAGATCTGTGGCGCCCTGAGTACGCGCTAGTAGGGAGAATCAGTGAGTGAATTAGTGGTGGGCAGGAAACCGCGTATCTGCTACAAATCACAGTGATTGAGAAGTCACAGATATCACGATAACAACTTTACAGAATCTTAACTGCGATTTCAGGCACAGTTAGCAGTCACGCAAGTAGCATTTCACATTCAACGCCGTGAGCCATCTGTTGGCCGAATTTCGTACTGCTTTCTGCGACAAGTCGCGGCCGGAAGTCACAAGTAGCTACTAAAAAGCACAGTTAACAGCGTCATATGTCGGCCAAAGTTCGTACTACGCTCTTTCTCTGCGATTTCTGTGAGAAATCGCAACTAGAAGTCGCAGCTAGCAACTAAACATTCTTTGCCTACTGCCGTCTGTTGACCGACGCTCGTATTTTGGGCCTCACGAGATCGATGCATGTTATATGACGACACCCACATACAGCACCAGTTATGGCTGGTCAAACACAGCTGTGACTCTGGATGTATTATATCAATAAAAACAACATTCCCTTTTTGTCCTGAAAAGATCATTTAGATACAAGTAACCTAAAAAATGTGTTTGATTCTGCTTCCATTGTGACAGTTGTGGTTAATACTCAACATGCCTACAGGACTTTGTAACGTTAACACAGCACAACTCAGACATCTGTATAAGTGTAGTGAAATGAAAACAGTAGTATTGAGTCATACGGACACCTCGCTTTTGTTCCGACGCAGTTCAAGACTGGAGAAAAGTTTCACACCTGGTGCTCTACATGGCAACTGCACACACAAGAACTTCTTGCCGACACTACAACCACCTACATAAGTAAGCTATTCCTGTGTTACGTTCAAGTAATGCACTTAAGCTGTTCCCGATTTAACTGGAAGATTTGTACTTCCCACTTTCATATCAAAAGCGTCAAAATTGATAGTCTAGACCTTGGGCTATGTTACAGGACAGTGTCACACCAAGATTGTGGAGAAAAGGGGGCCGGCATGTCACTCTCCAAGTGTTTACCAATAAATAAGTGGCGGAAAATTACGGGTATAGAACGGCTTAACATGTGGAAAATGAGATTTTCATTATTCACCCACTATATTTTAACATTTATCATTCCTTTAAAATCGCATAACAACTTCAATTAAACACAGTTCAATTGCTCATTGTGCCCATTTATTTCATAATTATGGCCCTTTTAAACTGCAAATCCTCTTTGAGTCGTCTTGAATATTCGCGATTCACTCTCAAGATTCTTGATGTGGATAGATACGTACAGCAACCAGTAATCACAGAGCCGGAACTGCGTCTGCAAAATCACAAGGATCATTAAACATTTACCCTGTCACTAATTACAAGCAATGTAATTGACAGGGTAGTATTACTAATGTTTGGTGTAGTGAAAGCCATTCAATGGGGGATGTCTCACAATTCCGAGAACGATCTCACTTAAGTAATTAAGTTCATGGACATACATAAAAACTAACTTCTCGTCTGACGAAGACAGTCTAAAGACTCAGTGGCAATTTCTTCAGATCTGTAGAATGATACTTTGAATTATCGCTTTACTGAGTGAAATGTGGTTCGGGTATATGTGAACATAACAATACGTTAGAATTCGTTTTCTAAACACGAACTATTACGGTACTGTATGGCTACTCCCATATTAATTAGGGCACGCTATTAACATTTTCACAATTGTTTCTTTAATACAAAAGTAAAGCGAACGGAAGAACAAATGTAAAGCATACTTACTAAGACAGTTTTGTTGAGATGCAATTTTCTGCGTGAATAAGTGTATCTTTTTCTTTTTCATATGGTGATAAGTGGAAGAGGAGTTGAATGGAATGGACAGTGTCTTGAGAGGAGTATATAAGATGAGCATCAACAAAAGCAAAACGAGGATAATGGAATGTAGTCGAATTAAGTCGGGTGGTGCTGAGGGAATTAGATTAGGAAATGAGACACTTAACGTAGTAAAGGAGTTTTGATATTTGGGGAGCAAAATAACTGAAGATGGTCGATGTAGAGAGGATATAAAATGTAGACTGGCAATGGCAAGGAAAGCGTTTCTGAAGAAGAGAAATTTGTTAACATCGAATATAGATTTAAGTGTCAGGAAGTCATTTCTGAAAATATTTGTTTGGAGTGTAGCCATGTATGGAAGTGAAACATGGACGATAACTAGTTTGGACAAGAAGAGAATAGAAGCTTTCGAAATGTGGTGCTACAGAAGAATGCTGAAGATTAGATGGGTAGATCACATAACTAATGAGGAGGTATTGAATAGGATTGGGGAGAAGAGAAGTTTGTGGCACAACTTGACTAGAAGAAGGGATCGGTTGGTAGGACATGTTTTGAGGCATCAAGAGATCACAAATTTAGCATTGGAGGGCAGTGTGGAGGGTAAAAATCGTAGAGGGAGACCGAGAGATGAGTACACTAAGCAGATTCAGAAGGATGTAGGTTGCAGTAGGTACTGGGAGATGAAGAAGCTTGCACAGGATAGAGTAGCATGGAGAGCTGCATCAAACCAGTCTCAGGACTGAAGACCACAACAACAACATGGTGATAAGTCGCAGAAATCGCACAAGTTGCAGAAATAGCAGTGGTAGAGTGCGGAGGGAGACAAGACGTGGATTCCTTAACTGCGATTCTTAACTGCAACAAATCACAGTTAAGAATAACAGATACTGAAAAGTAGCATTCACAGAAATCACTGATATCGGAAAATCACAGTTTAGGCCGGTATTACACTATCGAATTTCTTTGTCCAATATCTCTGTCAAAGATATTTGATGGTGTAATAGGGAACTTTGTCAAATTTCGTCCAATATTTGATCAAATCTAGGGCCTCGCTGTAGATTTGATCAAAGAAGTCGCTTGTCTTCTGTTCACTGCAGTGTGACATGTTACCACATGGAGCGCTAGCATCGCTGCAGCGATCTGACATCTGTAGTGTTTTTATAAACATTGCCGGTAAATACAATTAGTGTGTGCCAACAACTACAAAACTAATAGAGATGTATGAAGCTGATGAGGCGCTTTACAACGTGAGGCACACTGAATACAAAAATAGATTAAGAAGATTGGAGACCTAACCTAACCTAACCCTCCCCTGTAGCAAGGAATCGGAGTGTTGGAGTGAGCCTGTCTTCTGCAGATGTAGCAGTTCGTAAGTGAGTATTGTGCTTTGTGATATGAGGATACAGTTCACTGAGCACGTGCAGAAATGTGTGCTCATCCATTCTTAAATAATTGATGTACGACTTGACATCCTCCACTATAAGCTCACGTAACAAGTTTTGTTGAATGCTTTTATCGTCTCGTCGTAAAACCCTCGTCTTCACCCAGGTATGTTTCCTTGTTTTTCCCGCTTCTCTTCCGCATGTGCACACAGTGCAGTTGTGGCATATGCAACTGCTGCGGTTAATAACAAGTTGTTGTTCTCAGCCATCTTGAACTTTGACGAAAAATATGATGACAGTGTAATAACCCCTTTTGAGCGGCCACGTCAAAGATCTTTCTCAAATGTATCTTTCATCAAATACTTGACAAAGAAATTTGATAGTGTAATACCGGCCTTAGCCCATCACGAGAGTGAATGAGGGAGAACGAAATTTCGGCCGGGAGCGACCCGGCCGACCAAACATGGCGTTCCGGCAGGATCCCAACGTGCCGCCGCTGCTGCGCGCCATCTGTTGGAAGCAACGCGAACTGCCCCGCGTCGAGCTGTGCGACCAACACGAGCCACGTCCGAAATTTCGCAGTGGCAGCGGAAGAGGCTTGCGCGAGACCAAATGTGAGCATTCGACGCCGCAAATGACTGTAGAGGAAAGCTGTGTGCAAATGTAACCGAGCAACGACACCACCGACAAGGTGAAGAGGAAACGTTACGTTTTCCAAGAACATCCATTCGACAATGCCATAATAACCCGGGGAATTTTAATGTTGTTGTTGTCGTCTTCCATCCGAAGACAGCTCTCCATGTTACTCCATCCTGTGCCAGCCGCTTCGTCTCCGAATAACTACTGCAGCTTACATTCTCCAGAATCTGATTACCGTGTTCACTTCTTAGTCTCCCTCTACACGATTTGTACCCCCCACACTACCCTCCAATACTAAATTCACGATTCCTTGAACACTCACTATGTGTCCTATCAAGAAACTGACTGATAGTGGTACGTCCGCCAAACATAGTACGGTGGCTTGCGAATTATCGATGTAGATGTAGAATCGATCCATCTTGTGGTCACGCCATGCCACAAATTCCCCAATTCAGTTCAGTACTTTTTCAATAGTTGCGTGATCTAGCCATGTAATCTTCAGCGTTCTTCGGTAGCGCCATATTTCGGAAGCTATATTCTCTTTCTGTCTAAACTGTTTATCGCCGACGCTTCATTCTTGCACAAGACAACTCTCCAGAAAAAGGCTTACTAATAGTCAAATTTATATTCAGTGTTAATACTTATGCTCTTCAGCGTTAATATTTTTCTTCAGGACCGGTTACGTTGCTACTTCGAGTCTACATTTTACATCCGTTTGACTTCTGTCGATGTCAGCTGTTTGTACAGCGAAAGGCAAAGGTGCCGGGTTCGAGTCCCAGTCTGGCCCACAGTTTGTAATCTGGCAGTATGTTTTATCGCGAAAGCGCATCAGATTCGCAGTAAATAATGCCTCGTGTCGTCACTTCTTTGTCTCGCCGGTGTGTGTTTACCGGCAGCCTTGTGCTGCCATCTGTGACTCCCCAGGCAACTACATGCTGAGGCCATTCGTAGCGTGTCCGACAGGTATACAATGAGTCAGGAGAATCGAGTATCGCAGAAATATGTTGCTATACTTTTCTAGATAAACACGAATTGCGTCACGATTTGGTTTTCAAGCACCTTGGTAACAATTCATGCTCTTTTTCCATGTTTTTATCAGCAGTGCCTTCTAATGTAATTATCTACAATATCTTTCTTCTCGGTATAACCAGCTATATTCCATCACAGTCTTAACATAACAGTCGCGACCCCCACTGCTGCAAAGGTTGTTACCGTTTTGACTGTTGGAGCTACACTAGCGCTCCAAGCGGCAAGGAAGGGGAACGTCAGATGCGTCGTAAGTACAATGTTTGTTTTCCATTCATTTCGTACGTGATTTACGAAGTATTTGAATTACTTTTTAGCCTCCAGAGTTTGTGTACTATCAGAAAACACAGACGTTTCCAAAAATGATTCTAAAATCAGCATAAGTGGGGATAAAAATCACGAATCCAGTGGAAAGCTATAACACATTCGCGAAGAAACGCTTGTGACGTTGAATAGACCGCCGGCCGCTGTGGTCTAGCGGTTCTAGGCGCTCAGTCCGGAACCGCGCGACTGCTACGGTCGAAGGTTCGAATCCTGCTTCGGGCATGGATGTGTGTGATGTTCTTAGGTTAGTTAGGTTTACGTAGTTCTAAACTCTAGGGGACTGATGACCAAAGATGTTAAGTCCCATAGTGCTCAGAGCCATTTGAACCGTTGGATAGACCACGTTGATATGAGAAGAATATAAACACACAGATTCACATAAGAAGCACAGACGTGTTCTTCTACGTACAAAAGGGATCGACGCGCAATTTGTTGTCTTTTAGTCATTGTCGCCTGTTGCCACAAGTACGACCTTCTTTTTTTTTATATTGTTCAAAGTGGGAGGAGCAACTGACAAATTGTGCGAGAAATATGTTGTGAGTGTAAACCCCAAGTCCTCAAAGCCAAGAACACCGTCAGAAGTGCTGTCACGTGTTAAATTTGCCATTAGAGACTTTTCATCCAATTACATAGGAAGAAATGCAGTACCTTGTGCTTTTAAAGGTCAATATATTGTCACTTATCCCCCATTTTGTTTGTATGCCGTATCTGTAATGTACGCACTGATGAAATCCTAAAACATTCTGATAAAACATGTATGCCTGAGTGCTGTAATGTAATAAATTTAGAGGAGAATGAGATTTTCACTCTGCAGCCGAGTGTGCGCTGATATGAAACTTCCTGGGAGATTAAAACTATGTGCTGGTCCGAGACTCGAACTCGGGACCTTTGGAAGGTAGGAGACGAGGTACTGGCAGAAGTAAAGCTGTGAGGACGGGGCGTGACTCGTGCTTGGTAGAGCACTTGCCCGCGAAAAGAGGTCCCGGGTTCGAGTCTCGGTCCGGCACACAGTTTTAATCTGCCAGGAAGTTTCAGATTTAGAGCAAACAGCTCATTTTCGTCTTTCCATCTTGCAGGACGTTTCTCCTTCGGTGTACTGCTGACCTAGCTTAACAACAAGTCAAGGGCATCCTTTTTAATGTCGGGATCCTATAGTCTTCAAAATTTGTATGTTTTCCTTCAATTAATCCTTCTGATACTGTTTCTGTTGCTGTGTGTGTTTAAAATGATAGGCAACTTCCTTATCCCGTAACAACTTCTTGTTGTTGCTGCAATTTATTGCGCTGCAGACGCTTCCGTTAGTAGAAACCAATGTACAAACAACCGCTTGGCGCGCTGCAGCCGCAGTAGGCAAAAAAATCAAGGCGAAGTGTCGCAACTGTTATAGACTACTGGCCATTAAAATTGCTTCACCAAGAAGAAATGCAGATAATTAACGGGTATTAATTGGGCAACTATGTTATACTAGAACTGACATGTGATTACATTTTCACGCAGTTTGGGTGTATAGATCGTGGGAAATCAGTACCTGTAACTCTCTCTACAATATTTGTCTTTCACTGCGTTGCACGTTTATCAACCACAACATTTGCACATCATCAAGCGCAAACTGCATCGGAGTAACATTCTGAACACAACACAGCACTCTGAACAAGTTACGCAACTCAACACCAACCAAAATCGACCGATTCTTCAAGGTATTTTTGGTCTGTCACCAGTGAAAAGTTATTCATTCTTGTAGTTGCATACCCTCACGAATTACACAGCAACTAGGGACACAAAGAAAGAAAGAATTCAAAATCGACCGAAACTATTAGAACAGCCATGCCTGTGGATCTTGTTAATTGTCGAAATACTCCATCTTTTCATACTTGTGCCTCTAACGTAACCGGCATTCTATTACATGTCTAGGCGAAGTATTAAATAAGATGCGTTCCATATCCTGGATAACGAGTGATATATATACTGCCTACAAATTCCATAAAGTGCCGGATTCCACACTTTGCTGGTGAAATACGTAATTCATTATTTGTATTAAAATAGTATGCGGGTAAGATTTACATGCTACCTCTAGGAGTACGGAAAAGAAGGGGTGATTCAAGATGTTCGATAAGTTCTGATACTTTGAAAATATGAAGCGCTCTCTCTCATTTCTGTTGTTCAACGCGATAAACAAAATTGTAAGAACAAGGAACGAGAGTAAATACTTCCATTGTTGAAAATAAAAAAAAATGTTTATTTCGTTTCCACGCCCAAATGTTCAGCCATTTCCACGCCGAAATGTTCAGCCATTTCCGCGACTTTTTGATGTCTTGTTACCCATGGAGAATTAAAAATTTCGTAGTAGTTACTCTCTGATAATTCCTTGCGAGTACTTTGTGTTAAGTGTCTGAGGGTTTTGCGACAGCAGATGTTAAGAAAAGATGCAAAGAAAAAAACGTAAAAGACCGTTTTAGTTTTGGATAAGAGAGAGGATTAGGCATCGAAATGATTTTGAAGCATGCAAGAATTTATAGCTTGTGATGGAAGGTCCACGTCAGTATTACGAAACAGCGATACAAAAGGAATAAATACTCCTTATAATAGTACCCAAAATTGCCTAGCAACACACTAATATGCGTTAAACCATTAGTGTTAAAATGTTTGTAGCATCGGCAACGTTTCTTCAAAAAATGGTTGAAATGGTTGAAATGGCTCTGAGCACTATGGGACTTAACTGCTGAGGTCATCAGTCCCCTAGACTTAGAACTACTTAATCCTAACTAACCCAAGAACATCACACACATCCTTGTGCGAGGCAGGGTTCGAACACGCGACCGTAGCAGCAGCGCGGTTCCGGACTGAAGCGCCTAGAACATGTTCGTACACGTACCAACAAAGTTGAAGCTGGCAGAGATCCTGCCGCGAAGAATTTTAACACTTATGGCGATGGCTGTCACTGCAAACAAAAGATTTGTCCGACTTCAACACTGTATATGAAAAAGAAAAAGCATAAAATAAAGAAAACAAGACGCTGGTCTAAGTAATGGTTAAAACTGAGAGACAAATTATATCCACGAAAATCTGCCAAAGGAAATTTTACTCTCTGAACCTGATCGTCACGTAAAGTTTCTTCGAACGGATAGTCAAAGTATTAATGAGCGAGCTAGTTCGTGCTCACGTTGAAAACGAAATTTATTGCCTTCTACTTTGTCCTCTGATGACAGTTCGTTAAAACAACAGAATGCGACAGCATACACATCGTTCGCGGAAGAATCGGAAATTTTTTTTAATGCGCTCCGGCTTGTATGTTGTGCGCAGAATATTGATTTTCTCCTTGACCTCTTCCCGAGTGGCATACGCCTGTAGTCCTTTGTTTTTATCCTTGATACAGGGTACAGTGAGGTGAACTGCGATACGACCCTCTCTTGCTAAACATGCGCGGCCGAAACATCAACACAGCCTCTGCCATCTTGCCGAATCTGTCGTTCGTCAAAACTTGCCTCAACACTGTCGTGTTTAACAAACACGCGAAACAGCGTTGTACTCGGTCAAGTGTTTGACAAACGTAGTAAAGTTTGAGAAACTGGCCGTGTACGCCGGCGCAGGAAGATCCACCACGGACGGAGCTGGGAAGCGTGTCAGCTGTGTGTGAGAGATGGCGGCGGACGCTAGCAGCAGCAGAACACGCGCTCCCTGCGGCCCACCACGTCCCCCTTCGCCAGCGGTCCGCTGCACCCGGCTGTGACGTCACTACCAGAGAGACAGCTGGCAGGGAGCGCGGCAGGTAGGCAACCCGCGCAGCAGCCGCGCCGCGCTCGTTGCTCTGGATAGTTTGCCAGGGGCGGCCATTCATGAAAGCCCAGACGTGACCTGACCTGCCCCAACGTGACGCCGCAGTGTACTCCAACTCTGTTCTAGGCGGGTCGCAAAGGAAAGGAGGCGAAGTTCGGCGAAGCATGCGGATCGATAGCGGGCAGCGCGCCGTGTCGATAATAGAGTGCCCCCCCCCCCCCCCCCCTCTCTCTCTCTCTCTCTCTCTCTCTCTCTCTCTCTCTCTCTCTCTCTCTCTCTCTCTCACACACACACACACACACACACACACACACACACACCCTGGTAGTAGGTGGATAGCCCTTTTTGGGTGCTGACGAGTCTTCTCCACTTGGCTCGGTCCTCCCACCACTTTCCTTCCTCCACTTGCTGCCAGGGCACACCTCTGCTTTCATTCTCACTCCCATTTACCAGCGTGATCTTGGACGCCCTCTAGGTCTTTTCCCATCCATCTTTAGTTCTTCCAGAATTTTGGGGAGTCTTTCCCCATGCATCCTTTTTTTTCAGTTTTTCCTCTCATATTTTGTCTTGTGTATGCACCTATAAATTAAAAAAAAAAAGAATCGTAATTTTTGCCATGTCGTTCGTAAAGTCGTAATTACTAGAAGAATTATTGAGGGTATTGTCGTTGAAAGAAAAATGTTTGTTTTTCTTCACGAGACGCATTTCTGCTTTGTTGAGGTATAGAAGCATCAGTGGTCTGTAATTAAGCTATTCATATTTTGATTTGGTTTAAAATGGAAAAACAGTTCGTTAACGATATTTTGGTTTTTACTTACCGTGATTTCCGCTTGATTTTTTACCGGCGGCAATAGCATTGTCCAGTGGCAGCGGCGTTGTTGTAGTACGTAACGAGCGGTCATGCGAGTAGTTCGGTGTCTGCAGCTACAAGTGTTGGTCAGATCGTGAAGATGGTGATCGGTTTGCAGTAAAAAGAAGTAGAGGCGGCGTTGAGGGGAGCAATTCTATGAATTTCATCCAATGAAATTCTTTATGGCTTTGTGACCTACGTTACGGTCCATGTTGCAAGTGACCTCCTTCGGGGTGTTTCTGGTTACAGTAAACAAAACGATGCTGTCACAAACCCAGAAAGAGTTTTTTATTGTATGTGACAATGGCAGCAGAGGCCTACTTTAATAATTGTCGAACGGTTCAAAAATGGTTCAAATGGCTCTGAGAACTGTGGGACTTAATTTCTGAGGTCATCAGTCCCCTAGAACTACTTAAACCTAAGTAACCTAAGGACAACACACACATGCGTGCCCGAGGCAGGATTCGAACCCGGTTCCAGACTGAAGCACCTAGAACAGCTCGGCCACACCGGCCGGCTGTCGAACGGTTTTTGATCTCTCTGATATATAATCTAGAGGGTGTTCAGGAGTTCCCGTCACAAAGTCCTAGGACTTGGAAAGGGGAGTATTACATAATATTTTGAATATTTCCTTGCTGCAGCCGTTTGAAAACATGCTTGGTAGGTAGGTTCGCAACGGGGTAGTCTTGGTGGGGGATGCTTACGTCGGATCGGCTGTTGTCATTTGGCATCTCACCTACTTCTCTGTGGCCAGGTTTCTTGCCTCGTTCACCTATGTGTATCACAGCAACAAGGTTGAGTACACGCTCGCGGAATACATCGACATGATGTATGGCGAATGTGTAACTGAAGAAGAAGAAGAAGAAGAAGAAGAAGAAGAAGAAGAAGAAGATGATGATGATGATGATGATGATGATGATTCAGTTTGTGGGGCGCTGATCTGCGCGGTTATCAGCGCCCGTACAGATTCCCAACCTTCGCTCAGTCCAAACTTGCCACGTTCATGCATGATGATGACCACAAAAACACCCGGTCATCTCGAGGCAGGTAAAAATCCCTGACCCCGCCGCTGGGAATCGAACCCGGGACCTCGTGCTCGGGAAGCTAGAACGCTACCGCGAGACCACGGGCTGAGGACGGTAACGGAAGACCACCTCCTAGCCTTTATCGAGGTGGTTCTGCATGACGTCCGATTCCATCGCACACACTTTTCGCCACAGTTAAGCGACGGCTTCGAGAAACTGTCCCTTCACTGTCAGGTGCTCCAAGGAGACGCCCGTAAATCGGACATGGTCCGCTGAAAGTCGTGTCCCTTAAAAGTTCGATCTCCAAAAAACTGAATATACTGTAATACATGTAAAATTTATAACGGAGAGTCTACACTTCATACTCTCTGCAACGATTCCTTTCCTGTTTCGATTTCTTCGAATTTCTTTGCAAGGGAATCTACTACAGACTTTTCAAAGGACGTAATAATGTACAGGGTGATTCAAAAAGAATACCACAACTTTAAAAATGTGTATTTAATGAAAGAAACATAATATAACCTTCTGTTATACATCATTACAAAGAGTATTTAAAAGGTTTTTTTTTTTTCACTCAAAAACAAGTTCAGAGGAGTTCAATATGGCCCCCTCCAGACACTCGAGCAATATCAACCCGATACTCCAACTCGTTCAACACTCTCTGTAGCATATCAGGCGTAACAGTTTGGATAGCTGCTGTTAATTCTCGTTTCAAATCATCAATGGTGGCTGGGAGAGGTGGCCGAAACGCCATATCCTTAACATACCCCCATAAGAAAAAATTGCAGGGGGTAAGATCAGGGCTTCTTGGAGGCCAGTGATGAAGTGCTCTGTCACGGGCTGCCTGGCGGACGATCCACCGCCTCGGGTAGTTGACGTTCAGGTGGTTACGGACAGATAAGAGCCAATGTGGTGGCGCTTCATCCTGCTGTGCTTCTTGTTCGAGCTGAGGGAACAGCCAATTCTCTAACATCTCCAGATACTGTAGTCCAGTTACAGTAGCACCTTTGAAGAAAAAGGGACCAAAAACTTTATTGGCTGAAATGGCACAGAAAACGTTCACCTTAGGCGAGTCACGTTCATACTGAGTTGTTTCCCGCGGATTCTCAGCGCCGCATATACAGACATTGTGACGGTTGACTTTCCCGTTAGTGTGGAAAGTTGCTTCATCACTAAACACAATCTTTGAAACGAAAGATTCATCTGTTTCCATTTGAGCAAGGATAAAATCACAGAAATCGATTCTTTAAGATAAGTTTTCTTTACACAAATTATATATATAGTTACTACTACATATCTAAGAATTCATCTATTGAGCTGAAGGAGTTGTCATTCAGAAATTCTTTTAATTTGCTTGTAAATGTTGGTTGGCTATCTGTCAGACTTTTAATACTATTTGGCAGATGACCAAAGGTTGTTATGGCAGCATAATTCACCCCTTTCTGTGCCAAAGTCAGATTTAATCCAGAATAGTGTTGTAGTTATGCACTTCGCTGTTATTTATGAATTTTATTATTTATTATTATTATATATATTATATATATTATATTATATATATTATATATTATATATATTATATTATATATATTATATATTATATATATATATTATATTATTATATTATTTATTAGTATTATTTATTTATTTTATTATTTATTATTTATTTTATTATTTATTTATGAATTGGGATGGGTTATTAGTGACAAATTTCATATGTGAATATATGTATTGCGAAGGTACTGTGAATATCCCGACTTCCTTAAATAAATGTCTGCAAGGTGATCTTTGGTGGGCTCCAGGTATTATTCTGATTAAACGCTTTTGTGCAATGAATACTTTCTCTCTTAATGACGAAAGCAGATGATGAAAGCAGTGAATAAAGGTAGGCATAGCAGGCTAATTTACTGATTTATCACAAAAATTTGCAATAACCCTTCTAGCATAAGTAGCTGAACCTAACCGTTTCAGCAGATCATCGATGTGTTTCTTCCAATTGAATTTGCCATCAATGCACACACCCAGAAATTTTGAGTACTCTACCAATTTTGAGTATTCTACCTCCAACGAAGCCCTCTTGCATTTGGATGGGTTCGTCAGTAAGTGAAATTGGCGCATATGGGAGACTGAGAATCTCTCTTCACCCTCAATGGGTGACTCTGTAGTGTGGAATGTCCAATCACGGAATAATCGATGCTATTTTCGTTGATGCCACGGTGAATACCGAAGTGTGCTTGAGGATTTAGGAAAATGATTTCATCTCCGTTATCCAGAGTGACGAGACGTGGTTCGTGCAAGACAGAGCTCGACCCCGTCGGAGCAGGAGAGTGTCTGATGTCGTGGAGGAGCACTCTGGGGGCCGCATTCCCCAGAGGCCACTCACATGGATCTCGGTTGGCCGCCATATTCTCCCCATCTGGACGCATTCTACTCCTTTCTTTGGGGCTGTATTAAAGACAAGGTGTACAGCAATAACCCCGAAACCACTGCTGAGCTGAAAACAGCCGTTCAGGAGGTCATCGACAGCATCCATGTTCCGACACTTCAGCGGGTCATGCAGGATTTCGCTGTTCCTCTGCGCCACATCATTGTCAGTGATGGCAGGCATGTCTAACATGTCATAACCTAAATCCGAACATCTGTGGTGAGGTTTACATGTTGAATAAAGTGTGTGTGCACGCCGTGTTTGTAACTCATTAACGTTTTCCCCCCTATAGGTCAATATTGTCACTCTGTAGTGATTGTAAATGACTTAAAATCACCACCGAGCGAGGTGGCGCAGTGGTTAGCACTCTGGACTCGCATTCGGGAGGACGACGGTTCAATCCCGCCTCCGGCCATCCTGATTTAGGTTTTCCGCGATTTCCCTAAATCGTTTCAGGCAAATGCCGGGATGGTTCCTTTGAAAGGGCACGGCCGATTTCCTTCCCAATCCTTCCCTAACCGGAGCTTGCGCTCCGTCTCTAATGACCTCGTTGTCGACGGGACGTTAAGCACCACTTAAAATCGGCATAACTTGCATAGAATAATTTTGTGAAATGTAATTATTATTTCGTAAATAATATTTCAAAAATAAAGCGGCGGTCAGCCTTTGGCTGATTACGATCGAATGTAATTATTCTTTTTTTTCTTTTTTTTCTCTTTTTTGTGTTAGAAAGTAAGTGAAGAGCGTTCCTGCTTTGATCTCTCTCTCCCGTTGTCTGTTAGCCTT